>NC_090066.1:1435094-1485094 GCF_038355195.1 Osmerus mordax
GAGATCAAGAAAGGGAGGAGGATGTGAATTCTGACTGGACTGTGGGAGATTGTTGCCAGGCAGTGGGTAGGGAAGGGTGGAGGAGGAGGGAGGAGGGGAGAGGAGGTCTGATTGAAATGAAAATGTCCCTGGTATGCGTTTTCCTCGCCTGTCCTAAGACCTCGTTAAAATAAATAAAATGTTTTGGTCGTTTGTGCGTACTGTGTGTTAGATCACTCCCCATCTGTGCCTGGTGTCTCAGGCACACCAGCAAGACACCAAACACAGTCAATTTATTGGGTGAATTTAGAGTTGTGGTAACTGCGATCGCAGATTAAAGCACAACAAATGCTTGCCTTCGACGACACAGTTCTGACTAATGGACAGCGTCAGACACCCATCTAATGACACAACCATCCCTCCACAACAGACAGAGGACACACAAACAGTGACATCTGTTCCCGAGGAATATTCTCGCTATCAGTCCACGTCCAGAAATGATTAGGGGCCTTCAGTGGATCAGGGGGGGTTGTTGTTGATGGAAAGCCACCATCACAGCCAGCAGTGTTCTCGTCCCCAGTGGAGAGGGACTAGCAGGCCATCAGCCTCTCTCCTCTCACGTCCTGAAGCCTTTCTCTCTCGGCCATCAGCCCGGCGCGTCACTCCGCTGACGCACGCCGGCTTCCCAAACCGCCCCTGGTCCTGCTGGTGAGAACGCCGGTGTCAGCTCTCAGAGAACGAGCCCGCACACACACACACTGTGGTGGTCTTACAGTACAACAGTCTGCACCCAGGACAGCTCTTCTGCTAGTGAGAAGGGACCAACAAGAGGCTCTGTTGATATCTAGGAGTTGTAGGATTTGTGTGTGCGTGTCAGTGAGTGTGTGTGAGAGAGAGATAGATGGTACACAAAAGAAGACTATTCAGCAGACAGTACACACGTGACCACAAGGCTTTTGTTGTGATTGTAAAACAAGAATTCTAACAACGCCAGAAACCGCCTCAGTCACCCGAGAGGAGAGTGGAATCTCCCTCCCGAAACCATCACAAGAGCATTATGGGATGTGAAAAGGTCCGTCCCCATTAGCTATGAAGAGACTCAGCAGCCTCTCTCTTGTTCACAGCTTTGTGACAATACTTTACTCCCACTGCCTGTCTTCAAAGCAAACAGAGAACATTCAACCTTAAAAACCTTTCACGGAGACAACGATGTCCGCCACCGACATTGTTTGTGCGAGCCGTGGTTAAGCGATGACCTCAGGCGCTGAAACCAATGTCCTGTTTTTACTGAACGCTGCCTGACAATGGAGCATCTCTGTGTGTTTTCCCTGAGCGGATTCTTCTGGGGTGACTCAGGAAGCTGAGCTCTCCTGGTCCTCTCTGATGTTGGAGGGTGGATTAGCTCCCAGCTCCCAGGCTCTGTTTTCAGTGGGGTTTGGTGTAATCTCTGTGCTTCTGTCACACTGTGATGAGGGACAGCCTGTTGGTATTGGCTCAGAGCTGTTCTGACTCACTGGCACAGGTGCACTCTGGGAAAAGGCGGGCCCCTTCACAAGCTGTGTTTTTCACCAGGGTTTTCAGCAGTGTGGGTGACACTGAAGATGTGTCATATATGGTGATGTGCGAAATATTACAAGGTGGGAGAAGGTCTGTGAGAGTTCCATGGTTTTACAACTATTTACACCATCTCAAAAACAGTCCAGGACATTTCCTCCTACAAATATGCCAGTGAAACGCAAGTTCAACAGCAACATGTACAAAACGTGTTTGAGCCTGAAAAACCGATTCGGGGCAAACTCTCAATTTACAGAAATCTGCCTTTTTGGGCTTTAAATGGTAATCCTTTAAAAAAGGTTGAGAAAATCAAAACATGTCTTCACAATGTAGGCTTTTGTCAAAGCCATGAGCAAAGCCGACAAGATTGATCCTCTTCCCTAATCCCTTGTGATTACCCAGTGTTTATATGTCATATGACTGGATTACGTTAAAATAACAATTGTCAAAAGAAAAATGCAGGTAACCCTTCGACACACCCCATAGCTACCTATCTTATACTTGGTGATTATTCAAACAGTACTGAATAATTGTACAGTACACGTCAACACAACAGACTCACCGCTCCGGGCGAAGGCTTGACACAGGTGTGTTTGTATGGAGGATGTGTTTCCAATAATTAGAGGTCATTTTACATCCTACTCGGTACTATTGAGTCGTGTTTAGTGGATTTGAGGCACCTTTAACTAGCATAACAAGCTCCTAATGTTTCTAAATGAAGGCAACCCTATATAACCCCCTCCCAGGGGTAGCAGTTTGTATGCTACGTTTTTTTCTTTCATTCTCAGGACTCACATTCTCCATCAGTCCTGATTGAGGAACAATGACACGCTAACTCCTTGGATAGTATCCCTGGCAATGGGTTGGAGCTGGATGAGGAAAACATGCAGTGTCCGGTATGCCAGTCGTAGGGGGGGGGGTTGTAATTGTCACCGGGGGGTTTGGAACCGTGGTCTCTTGGCCGGCTAATCCTAACCCAACAGACAGTCCCACCGAGACTGATGGGCTATCTGGACTAAACTGGAGCGAATAACAACTGGGTTCCAAGACGACGGACTGGCATCACTGCTTACTGCCCCAATCATCCCTAACCTGTGGGGTGGCGGGGTTCTCTCCTCAGGGTCTCCCCCCCCTACCTGCAGGGGTGGTGGTTCTCTCGGCCTGACGGTAGATCTCACCCAGGGGAGCGGTTCTGACGAGGGAGGGATTACCTCAATCCAGACCCCCCTCTTAACCCGACACTTCAGACCCAAACAAAAGCTTGGGGGGTTTGGGGGCCTGTTGGGCCCCCTGGCATGGTGGCTAATCCTGTTCCAGCTGGACACAGACTCCCTTCTGGCCTGGGAGTCCTACCACCCACCCCTACCCCCACCCCTGAGCTAGGCACTAAGCTACCTACCCCCACCTCTCCTCCCCCCCCTCCCCCGCGTCCTCATAAGAGGCTTGGAGGAAGAAGTCAGACGGCTTGCCCAGGATGAGGACGTAATTAGTCTTGCAAAGTCAACCTGGCTAATTGAATGAATTCGTCTGGAGGGCCGACCCTGAGGAGAGGAGAGAGGGATAGAAGTCTGTTGGGTTCCCTCCCTCCAAGGTGTTTTGTCGTTGCTGTGTTTAGAAATCTGCCCAAGGGGAGCACCCCGGCGCTTGAGAGTTGGCGAGGTGAATAAGGGCTGTTTGTAGCCTTGGGGGAGTTGGCAAGCAGTGTGGAGTGTCTTTGGACATGCCTTGTTGTGTTTTGTAGATCCGCAGCTAATCTTTCGTGACAAGATTCATCTGTGTAGTTCTAGTGTTCTGAGGGAGTGATTCTGGTTATGACATGCTGTCTGAACGATCTGACTGTAGTTCACCCACGCCTACACAGATGTGTGTGTGTGTGTGCTGAAGGGAGTTTGAGAGAGAGAAAGCCTGAGAGTGCACATGCTTGCAAGTGTTTAGGTGCGTGTGCATCGAGTGAGATGGATCACCAGCGAGAATTCTACTGTTTGTTTACCCAAGGAGAGTCGATGTCAAACCTCAATCAGCGCTCAGGGGACCAGACAGAGAACACACACCTCTCCAAAGTAAAACAGAAACTCTCTCCACCCAGTCTCTCTCTCCACCTTCCATCAGCGTTCTGTGTAAGCACCCCATCCCTCTGCCAAGATAATGTGTTTAGATGTCATATTTCCTTGACCCTCAGACTCCATAATGTGTCAGACTGCGCAGGCTACCTCTTTCCCCTGGTCTGTGCTGTGCTTGAACGCCCCACATCTCCCCAAACATAATGTGTTTAGAAATGCTCCACTCACCCCCTCCATCTCAATCAGCATAATGTGTTGTAGAAGTTGAGGTACCTCTCCTGTATAATGTGTTTGACAAGGCTGACCTCCCCTGCATTACTTAAAACTCCATGTGTTTGAGAGTACACACACACAGTATATAATCTCACACACATACATATGTGTGCACTTAATAATAAACAGTGTACCGAATACCTTCTGAGTCCTAACAGTAGTGGAAATACAGGCTAATGTCAAAACCTAGAAGTGGCATAGGCTTGTCACTCTTTTCGTCTTAAAATCCATTTCTCTGGCATGTGTTTGTCATTTTCAGTCACCCTATGTCCCTGTACTTTCACAAATGTTTGCTTTCCCAGCCCCTCTCTCCCTCTCTCACTCCCCCCCTCTTCCTCTCTATATCCCTCTCTCCCACTCTCCCTCTCTCTCTCCCCCTCCCTCTCTCCCTCTCTCCCTCCCACTCTCCCTCTCTCTCTCTCTCTCCCTCCCTCTCTCTCCCTCCCTCTCTCTCCCTCTCTCTCTCTCTCTCTCTCTCTCTCTCTCCCTCCCTCTCTCTCCCTCTCTCTCTCTCTCTCTCTCTGTCTCTTTTAGTAGAGTAAAACTTCACTCTGACCCACAGCTGCAAAGCAGTCGTCCACAAACGCATTTCAAATGGTGTGTATCTGCTAGCGGCCGGGCCAGCGAACCCCAGCCAGCCGAACCAGCGGGGCTGTGAGCAAGGCTTGGCCTGGACCGGTCCGGTCCACACAGACCCATCACTCAGAGGTGGAAACAGCACATTTAAACACTGTTTCTGCAGGCCTCCGAGCCCCAAAATGATTTAGGATGTTTAATTGTTCCAAGGTTATAGGTCTGGTCTGAACTGGTGGGATGTTGTGGGACCTGGTAGCTCCAATGTGTCGGAGGTTTCAGAATCTAAAACATCCACACATCAGGAATTCTGGGAATTATACAGTTCTGGTCTTTTAAAGGCAGATATCTGTGATGTTTGCCCATGAGACATTTGCTGTGATAGGAGTATATCTTAATGCTGCATTAAGATATAAACCAACTACTTGGTTTATATTTGGCTATAGCAGATTAATTTAACATATTTTGCTTTGATTCTGCATCGGTATTTGTGTCTATGTAATAAGACCATGTGTCATTAAGGCCTTCCTTATGGCTTATTTAGATACATACAGTAGGCCTTCCTTATGGCTTATTTAGATACGTATAGTAGAGCCTTTAGTTATGTTCACTTCTCTGGAAGAATCCTTCAGAAAATCCCCTGGCATAAGGTTTGTTATTGTCCGAATAATCTCTGTAGATTTAATATCAAATGCAATGCTTATAGAATCAGTAGGAAAAACAACGGTGGTGTTTTAAGCAATTAACCTTCTTCCCAGCGTAAATGACTTGAGGGGGATGTAGGGGCCCAGGTGGGTATGAATGTCCCCCTGTCCAGCTTTTGCACTGGAAGAACACACATGCGCGCACACACACACACACACATTCTCTCTCTCACTTGCAGTCAGCCAAGGCCTCTGTAAAGTCTGCTGTCTGTGTGTGTGTGGTGTGTGTGTGTGTGTGTGTGTGTGTGTGTGTGTGTGTGTGTGTGTGTGTGTGTGGTGTGTGTGTGTAAGCACAAGAGACCAGTGGAGAGGAAATCAGTGTGGTCTCCCCAGGACCTGCAGGAGCAGAGGGTGGGGTCGGGCGGAGGCGGGGGGCTGAGGAGGGGGGCTGAGGAGGGGGGCTGAGGAGGGGGGCGGAGGAGGGGGGCTGAGGAGGGGGGCTGAGGAGGGGGGCGGAGGAGGGGGGCTGAGGAGGGGGGCGGAGGAGGGGGGCTGAGGAGGGGGGCTGAGGAGGGGGGCTGAGGAGGGGGGCGGAGGAGGGGGGCTGAGGAGGGGGGCGGAGGAGGGGGGCTGAGGAGGGGGGCTGAGGAGGGGGGCTGAGGAGGGGGGCGGAGGAGGGGGGCTGAGGAGGGGGGCTGAGGAGGGGGGCTGAGGAGGGGGACATTAATAAAGGCTAAATCAGCCCCTCGCTCACATAAACACCCCGCTGTTCTTTAACCTGACAGCAGCAGCTACGCAGGCAGCAGCCCCATGCATCACTCAAACACACACACATTATACACACACACACACACACATTATACACACACACATTACACACACACACACACACACACACACTCCCTCTCTGCCACAGACACATTATACACTCGTATAGAAACTCATATATCCTCTTTCTCTTTCTCCCTCTCTCTCTCTCTCTCCCTCTCTCTCTCTCTCTCTCTCCCTCTCTCTCTCCCTCTCTCTCTCTCTCTCTCTCTCTCTCTCTCTCTCTCTTTCTCTTCTTTCTAAAACAAACATGGCACCCCCCATCATAAACCCAATATTCCAACCCCCCTCCCCCTAGACCCCCTCCTATCCCCCCTCTCCCACCTCCAGGCCTTTCCCTCTTAGGCTTGATAATAGAACGCTGTGTGTCTGATTCAGGTCTGCGGGAAGGAGCCATGAAATTACCTTCCTCTGCACCGCAGCATTAATCCTCACCTCACTCCTCTGGCAGGGGAGAGGTATTGTTGTAGCGAGGGGCTGTTACGAAGGGAAGTGATCCTCTAACAAAAAAACGTTAAAAGTTAAAAGATGGTGTCTGATGACCCTTAATAGCAGACAGTGGCCCGAAGTTAGAGAAGCTTTAAAGGAATTCAGGTCAGATTCTGTGATTGTGTGTGTGTGTCTGTCTCTGTGTGTGTGAGAGAGAAGGATATTGCTTGCTAGTTTAACTATGTATAAATCCACCCCAGAACTAACACTTTCTCTCTCACACACACACACACAAACTCTTTCTCCAGGCTCCGAGTCTTTTAAAAGGGTCACTTTTCATTCTTGGTTTCGCTTGAGATTAACTCTCCTTTGTCTTGTCGGAAGCGACGCTTTAGTTTGGGGGGGTGAAACCGAGCGGAGGAGCTGAAAAGAGATGAGTTGATTCTCATTCGTTTCGAGAGAGAGAAAAGAAAAAACGGATACCACGTTGAATAGAAACAGTTGCGTTCATTGACCCCATCGTTTCAGGTGAAAGGGGTCAGGAGGTCACAATCAAAGAGTCTTTAATGGACAGCGGTCGAATGGCTGAGGGGTCACCGAGTCATGTTTGTCCTGCCCGGGGGCCAATCACAACAGAGCCGGGTGGCGATGGAGGGATGGAGATAGATGAAATGGAAGGATAACATTTACCCCTGTTCTTATCAGCGGAACAGACAGCAGGGAAGGAGGTTAGGAACCTGTGTGTGTGTGTGTGTGTGTGTGTGAGAGACTCTTCACCCAGACTTGATATGTGACTTGCACATCGAAAAAAATACAAATGAAAGTGTCGGTGTACTCCGCTGGGGTTGGTGTCATCAACAGGGCTGTGATGAGAGGCCACAGCGAGATCCGCCATGACCCCGGAGAGAAACAGAGTTGTGCTACTGTGGTCTGGTTGGGTCCTGTCTGCGTTTTAAGAATGTCAAGTGGTGTTGATGAGCATGCCAGTGGCTTCAGGGTAGAAGAGTACTTTGCGATGTGGGCCACTGAGAATCAATCGTGTTTTGAGTTTGTGCCATTTCAACGGATCTGACATGAGTCCTGTGATGCACTGCGGACCCACAGCAACGTTCACTCAGACCAACGATTTGTTTGACGAACAGTAGGAGAGAGCGGTGCTATTCCATCAGTTTTCAGCGACAACCAACGAGACTGGGTCAGCGAGCGTGTTGTGGCATGCCGGCATCAGAGCCTGGATCGATGAGACACCTCCATTAACGCAGAGCGACAGACGAGAGAGGACGAGGGGAAAGCAGGTCGATCCGGACCCCTGTCGCGTTCTGTCCGACCGCCAGCCTGTCGATGTCATCACCGACCCGGGCTGAATGCCCTCCGGGCAGAACTGCGAGGATCGATCAGGTGGCGGGTGTTTGGGGAGAACTGATTAACTTGGTTTCAGGGGCACGTGCGTATCGATGCTTTTGATGTGGGGCCTCAGCAAGGATCTAACATCCATCACAGTGTTGCCTCAATACAAACCTCATTACAGGAGACCTCAGGCAGCGAGACCTCTGTCTCTCCAACACATTATCCCTCTTCTAGTCAATCAGTCGATCTGTGTTCGTGATTAAAGAGCGAATTAAAAGAGTAGATCGTTTTCTTTCCTGTTAGGAAATATATTCGACGCCAAACATACTTTTTTTTATGAAGACACTGTCTTTTTGAACCGTTTGTCCTGTGCAACACACAGCTACACACATCTACACACAGCTACACACATCTACACACAGATACATACACCATTCCTGATGTGCTCAACTGAGGCTAAGAACAGTGCCTTTACATCTGTTTTTACTTTTCCTCACCAACTTTCTCTCCTCTTTGGCATGATCTTCTCTGTCTCTTTTTTTGTATTACTGCCTGCCTGTCTATCACTTTGAATTTCTCTCTCTTTTTTACCTGTCTTTAATTTCTTCCTGGTCTCTCCTGTTCCTCGCTTCTCTCTAGATCGCTATCCTCCCTCTGCATTTCCCTCCTAATTCATCTTTCCTCATTTCCACTTCCTCCCTTCAATAGCCTCTTCCTCTCCATCACTATCTCTCCCCTCTGGTCTGCCACACACACAGTTCTCTTAATGTGTTGAATCTGGTCAATGCCCTCTCTCTCTCTCTCTACCTAGCCTTGCACAACCCCTGAGGGAGTCAGTGCAACAGACAGCAGCAATTTTCTGCTAATTGGGACTCCGGAAATTGCTCCTCGTTTTAATTTACTGCCAGACAGCCCCAAAGACGTGATCTACGGGGCGCAGGTGTGAGGATCTGACTCATGCGGCGCTATCTGGCAGGAGAAGCAACTCTACACCTCCCGGGAACCACCAGCACCAGGCCAAGCACCAGAGGGAGGTGGAAAGGTCTGTCCCTCAAAGTACAGAGGCAGGACTCTCAACATCGTCTGGGTCAGAGGTCACACCCACTGGGAGAACAGGAAGTGGGTTCACCTAATACAACAGCCGACTGTAAAAACAGCGTCCGCAGCAAAGTCGATGTTTCTGCCTATCACACGCTCGTGGCGGGTTAGTGTGCAGTCCCTGCGGCTTCAGTCTTCTCATAAACACCAACTGTCACAATATTTTAGGAACGGGCAGAGTCTCTAACACCTTGAGTGGAAACAGGAAAGCCAACTGAATTCTTTGGGGATGCTGTTAACCTTCGCTTATCTGCCGATCGCCGGGGGGGAGTGGCGGAGCGAGCGTTGCCGGGGATCAGATGACTGGGCCATGTTGCCAAGAGGTTTGTGAAGATAAGATAATGTCCGTTTGGCGACAAAACTAACACAATAAGGGTGATATTACTTACAGGATTTATTCTGTCAGCAATTACTGGCCCGTTCCCAGGTGGAAACCTAAACAACTCTGATTTCACAGCACTGATAATGGTAGGTATTTGGTGGAAGATTGCAGATATCATGTTAATAAACTCCACAGAGAAGTGTACAGAACGATGTAGATATTTCCCAGCATAACAGCTTACTCTGAGACATGTAATTGAATGATAAATTGTTGGACCGTGACTGTTGGTAAAGCCCTTTGAGGTGTGGATGTTCACGTTAAGGTTATTGTATTTTTTTTTTATGTAAAAACTGTTCACCAAAATAATCAAAAGAGCAAGATCGGGTCACGGTGTTCATTCAGACGTTTCCAGAGGAGAGATTTCATCCTTGTGCAAGTACTCTGAGCAACGTGTTGTTGGCAGAAATCTCAGTGTTTTCAGCCAGCCTTAAGGGGAGAAAAATAACTAAGCATGCTTGGAGGTTTGGTGGTGAAGTGAAGAGAAATCTCAAGGTGTCCACAGCAGTCAACTAGAAATGCCTTCAACAGGAGAAGCTAATGGAAAATTCTTCTCTCTCCCTCTCTCTGTCTCTCTCCATCTCTCTCTCCCCCTCTATCTCTCTCCCTCTCTCTCTCTCTCTCCATCTCTCTCTCCCCCTCTATCTCTCTCCCTCTCTCTCTCCCCCTCTATCTCTCTCCTCTCTCTCTCTCTCTCTCTCTCTCTCTCCCTCTTTCTCTCCATTTCCATCCCTTTCACACATCAGTTTATTTATCCAACACAAGGAAGTAAAATCTTGCATCAGAGATGTCAGGAAATGTTTGTTTGGAATATGTGAGGTTCACCACATCTTTGACAGTTTATAAGTGCATCGAGACAATAACACAGATCTGGATTTCTAAGATTTAGTGGTCTGAGCCTAGTTACATTTTAATTGTAGTGTATGCAACATTTCAATGATTCTTCCCACAAATATGTTCCTGGTGTGGATAGCAGCCATGACACTGATGGTTTTGCAGTATACCATGTCAAGTTTATTACTGTGAGACTTTGGCATTGACTGGAGAACTTTAGATACTTTGGGGTGCCACTGTAAAAGGGAAATGAGTCAATTTTGCAGACATATACAATACAATGCCATAACCGCACAAAACTCACAAACAAATACTTGCACGCATTGGATGTACATGCTTGCACTCAAACGAAATGCCTATGCTCAAACTTCACATTCAGACATGTCCTGTTTTGAACAAATCACACATACACACGCGTGATGCAAAGTGATTGAACTGACCTTGCCAGTCATTCACACACACGCACGCAAGCACACACACACACACACACACACACACACACACACACACACACACACACACACACACACACACACCCACCCTGAGGCCTACTCACTGTGAGCTCTTCTACATTAGCCAATCAATAAAAACATGTTTTAACCCAGAATCCCCCAATTCCTCCCATCAATACAGACATGTTACCAAACCAAAACATTCATCAGTCAACATGACATGTGTTTGAGTCCAAATCGACCATCCATCAATGTTTTCAAATTAAGTTCTACGTATGAATCAATATGGCATGTTTTCAAACATTTTCACCCAGCAATTACGCCAAGACATTTTCAGTCGGCCAAGGCAATAACCTCCACTCAAGGACTGCAAAGAACATCACAGAAAAGATACTTTCCTATAGATAGATCTTCCTGTTATTGATATAAAGTAGTAATTTGAACAACCAGGAAATGAGGCTTTGAATGGCTTCTATAATGGGTGTCTATTGATCCGGATAGACAAGGGACTGCTGGGGTTAACAAAGACCATCTTAAGCAGTCAGACTTGATTAATCTACATTGTTTGGTAATCACAGCCACTTGGCTCTCCTCCCCTGGCAAACATACTCAGGAGGACTGGATGACCTGCTGAGGGGCCAAAGGGCTATCAGGGACAGACTCAGACAGGGAGGGGAAGGTGGGGGAGGGACCGGAATGACAGCTTTCAAAATCCACTACACACTCACACACACACACATATACACACACTTCTGAATCTTGACACACACGCACACTTGGACACAGTTCGTACAGCACACAAACACACATTCTCTCTCTCTCTCTCACACACGCACACTTGGACACAGTTAGTACGGCACACAAACACACATTCTCTCTCTCTCACACACTCACACACGCACACTTGGACACAGTTAGTACGGCACACAAACACACATTCTCTCTCTCTCACACACTCACACACACCCTCACTCTCACACACACAGCAGGCTCCTTCCGTGCTGACGAGTGGTTGACAACTTAGCACCTTGACAAAGTTTCACTCTCTTCCAACTCCCTGCTCTGCTGTCTCCACACACACAGGAGCTCATACACTTCCAAACCTCAGAGGAAATCCACTTTTACATTTACATTTAGTCATTTAGCAGACGCACTTATCCAGAGCAACTTACAGTAAGTACAGGGACATTCCCCCTGAGGCAAGTAGGGTGAAGTGCCTTGCCCAAGGACACAACGTCAGTTGGCATGACCGGGAATCGAACTGGCAACCTTCGGATTACTAGCCCGATTCCCTCACCGCTCAGCCACCTGACTCTTAGAAGCCTGTCCCTGTCTCAGCTGGACATCCACAAACCCTCCACAACCAACTCTGCCCCTCTTCCCTGTCCGTACCACGCTGTCATCGTTTAAACAGTCGGAATACCCTCTAACTTCACCTCTGAGCAACAGCTACGAGGCTCAGCGTTGCTCTGAAAAATTGGGTTCTCTTCCCTAAAGCCAGGTCTGTTGCGACTAATATCTCCATCAATCACACAGATCGGTATGTGTCCCCTTGGGGTGATTTTCCACTCTCTCGTCCTCAGCAATAAAGTGCAGCCATCAGTCAGGAAAAGCAGAGTTATTACTGTGTGTGTGGGCTCTGATGCTTTAAACACTCTGTAAACTGCCTTCCATTCCTCAGCCTACTGTGGTAGCACAACCTCCGAATTAACCTGTCAGAGACAACATCGTGTGCGATAACGTCGGTTCCACCAGTCACACTACACCAATGTGTGTGAGGATTAATGTGTTGATGGTGCGACTGTGACTTTTGTCTTCCTTTGTTAACGCTACCGGAAACAGTGATCGTCCCTGTTGAGGGGACAGTGGAAGGTAGTCGGGGTTTGGCTGAGAAGGCAACCTGGCTGTGCTGTGTCTATTTCAGTCCATTCTCTGTCACCAACAGATCTGGACCTCAGAGTAAATAGTTAAGGTTACAGGTAGGAGGGAACTCCAAGTGATAGAAACATCCATCCATCATCTAAAGACTTCCCCAGAGACCCCTCGGTTGTGATCTACATCCTGGTTGGTTGTGATCTACATCCTGGTTGGTTGTGAACTACTTCCTTGTTGGTTATGAGCTACTTCCTGGTAGGTTGTGATCGACTTCCTGGTTGGTTGTGTTCGACTTCCTGGTAGGTTGTGATCGACTTCCTGGTTGGTTGTGAACTACTTCCTTGTTGGTTATGAGCTACTTCCTGGTAGGTTGTGAACTACTTCCTTGTTGGTTATGAGCTACTTCCTGGTAGGTTGTGATCGACTTCCTGGTTGGTTGACTTAGAGGACAAAGGAGAGATCCACAGGGGATTTCTGCAGTCCTACATAAATAAAACAATGATGCAGTGCAGTCACAACAGAGAAACATAGAGACCGAGAGAGAGAGAGAGAGAGAGAGAGAGAGAGAGAGAGAGAGAGAGAGACAGAAACAGAGAGAGAGACAGAAACAGAGAGAGAGAGAGAGAGAGAGAGAGAGAGAGAGGGAGAGAGAGGGAGAGAGAGAGAGAGAGAGAGAGACAGAAACAGAGAGAGAGACAGAAACAGAGAGAGAGAGAGAGAGAGAGAGAGAGAGAGAGAGAGAGAGAGAGAGAGAGAGAGAGAGGGAAGGAAGGAGAGAGACAGAGAGAGACAGAGAAGGAAGGAGAGAGAGAGACAGAAACAATAAGTTAGTAAAGCAAGTCTGGCAGAAACCAGAACAAGGGCAATTGTCAAGGATGTTGCAACACCTCCAAGATGAGAATACCAAAATACCACACAAAATATTTTCGAAAAAAAGTTTTGAAACAAAAGTTTAGAAAGGTTGAAAACATATTTTTGAAAAACGGTTTTGGACAAAAAGGTTTAGAAAGGTTGAAAAAATAATTCAGAAAAAAGTATTTAAAAAAAAAATCACTTTTTTGTATCCCACCTGGGTGGGATAATGGAGATGAGATGAAATCTCATGAAGAGATAAACTTGAAGGAATGCCTTTGGGATTTATGCACAATTCAAATATCCATTCTCCTGTCAGAAAACAGTTGTGATATATGGAAGGTGATCTAAAATAGGGAGGAGTGGGCTTGTAAATCTGCCTTTCGTGGAGCAGTGAGCGAGTTACGAGACCACATATTTACTTCTATTTTCATTCTCTCTCTCTCCCTCTCTCCCTCTATTTCTAACTCTCTCACTCTCTCTACTTCTATCTCTCTATCACTAACAGTGGCCTGGAGGGAGGACGTCCACAGTGAGAAGACTATAGGCAGAGCTATAAGTCATTCCTCCCCTTGGAGCCCTCTCCACCAGAGAGAGAGAGAGGAGTGGACTCTAGATCCCATCCCTACCCAGGGGCTGCCATTCCAGGTCACATCCCGGGAGTCTCTCCCCTCCCTTCCAACCCTCCACACCTCCTCGCCCCCCTGCCTAGATCAGGGCCGCTGAAGGAACCATCACCTGCAGACAGTAAAAAAGGAGAAGGGGGGGGGGGGGGCGTGGGGTCAAGACAACACCACAACCCTATTCCTGACAGCACCTGTCGTTACCTGTCCTAAGTAATGCATTAGGACAATCTGCTTTCCCCTGAGGGAGTTTTCAGCCTGCTAAGCAACCAAATCCAAGCACCTAAAATATGGCTGGGCATCCCTTAGGGTGGTGTGATTCCTCTGACCTTTGACCTGGGGGTCAGCTGACTAATTACTCAACACCTAGCCAACCTTCTGGAATGTTCAGTGCCAGAGGCGGGAACCCCAAACTGGGAACTGACAGTTGTTTTTTACTGAGGTCTGTAAAAGATGACATCCTGTAAATCGTGTTGAAGTTCTACAGCTGTACGTGGAGTGTCTGAACTGCCAGTGTGCACCACACAGTGTTGAAACTGTGTTGTGAGATTTGGCAAATTAGAGATGAACAAGAGGAGGAGGGTTCAGCGTCCCACAGGGAGGGTGACACTAGCTTGGTGTGTTGACAGCAAATACAGTGAAGTCATCAACTGAGCAGGCACTCACACAAGAAACAGACACACACGAGAAACACACACACACGAGAAACACACACACACGAGTAACACACACACACGAGAAACAGACACACACGAGTAACACACACACACGAGAAACAGACACACACGAGAAACACACACACACACGAGAAACAGACACACACGAGAAACACACACACACACAAGAAACAGACACACACGAGAAACAGACACACACAAGAAACACACACACACAAGAAACACACACACACGAGAAACAGACACACACGAGTAACACACACACACGAGAAACAGACACACACGAGAAACACACACACACACACAAGAAACAGACACACACGAGAAACACACACACACGAGAAACACACACACACGAGAAACAGACACACACAAGAAACACACACACACAAGAAACACACACACACGAGTAACACACACACACGAGAAACAGACACACATGAGAAACACACACACACGAGAAACAGACACATACGAGAAACACACACACACGAGAAACACACACACACAAGAAACACACACACACGAGTAACACACACACACGAGAAACACACACACACGAGAAACACACACACACCCGCAGCTTCTCAATTTCCTCCTTTCTCATTCACTGCCTCATTCATGTCCGTGCATACAGTCAAACACAATACTACTGACAGGTATGGCATACTACCACAAAGCACTACTCCACGTTCCCATTGGGGATAATGTAATGGTATGTTCAGGTGAAGAGGGGACCGGGGGTATAATGATATATAATGACCTGTGTCCTGCAGCATTTATTGGGCTTTTCAAGGACATAATGACAGCCAATACCCATGAATTACATTACAGAACGTGGCCCCATTAGATCCAATAGGATCTTCCATCTTCCCTGTGCTGCCTCGAGCCAGAGGGGGATTGCGTGTCCCTGTCGCCCTATTCACACCGAGGAATTCCACTCCAGGCCACCTTGACGCTGAATTCAACAGAACCGCCAATGATTGATGATAATTGCTTTTTCATGAAATGACACCGTCATGTAAACCTGGGCTGCTTTTCCCTCTCCAGAGTGAGACAAAAAAAAAAAAAAACATAAACTGTGAGAGGAAATCTGGGACACCATCTGAAATTTGTGAGATGTACAATCATCCCTGCTAATTACTTAATTATTCTGATGACACTGAAATTCGTTATTCCATTAGGACCCTATGCAGGGTCTGGGCAAGGGTTACCAGTGATAAAAAGCCTTTTGTATGTGTGGATGAACAGTGGAAAAAAAAGGGGAAAGGCGTTTGAAACTAAAACCAGATGTGTGTCGTATGTGTGCATGTCTGTGTTGTTGTGTGTGTGTGTGTGTGTGTGAGAGAGAGAAAGACAGAGTGAGAGAGAGAGAGAGAGAGAGAGAGAGAGAGAGAGAGAGAGAGAGAGTGAGAGAGAGCAATACTAGTTCAAGACTGCTTTCCGTAGAATGGCAAGTGATTTTATTTTGTAAAGAGTGTGCGGTTTTCAAACAAGTCTGTTTGGTTCAATTAAGAAAGAATAAAACGGGTAACATGGTAGGCAAAAACACACGGCTCGAGGTTTTAAAAGTAGTTTTGTTGTGTTCCTCTATTAAATCTCCTGCAACTGAAGAAGGGAAGGTATGAGGAAGATGCAGACAGAAATTGCGTCTTGTGACACAGCACAAAGGCCTCGTTTAAGGGAGAAATATGTCAAAACATGACATCCTCATTCACATCACGCTAACAAAGGATGGCCTCAAACTTCACCTCTCGCATGACCTGTGGCGACGTTACATAACCACTGCCCCAAAAACGATCCTATAGGAGTGGAGCTAGGTTAGCATCAGCCACAGTCCACCATGTACAATCTAACTGCACCATCTTGGTGGAGAGAATGTTTTTGTATTGGCCTGGTTTACAACTGAAGACAAGGTTCTTTTTGAAGGCAGGAGAGTGAAAACTCCATAACCCTTCCCTCCACCTTGAACATTTTCAACCGTGCCAAATAAAATTGTTCCAGGTGCGCCAGTGAATATGAGGCCGTTTCTTTTGAAAGCAAGAGCGAGAGCAGCAACCAGGAGGCATGAAGTGGGGCTTCGTGATGTCTGGGTTTGTGGCCTCTGGAGTGGTGGTCTGACCTCTCTCCTCCCACCTAGCCTGTTTTATTGACAGGAGT
Source organism: Osmerus mordax (assembly GCF_038355195.1). NCBI lineage: Eukaryota > Metazoa > Chordata > Actinopteri > Osmeriformes > Osmeridae > Osmerus > Osmerus mordax. Next base: position 1,451,732 of record NC_090066.1, read on the forward strand.
CCAGTCTACTGATCACTCGTACACATGCAACATTAACCAGACCCAGACCCAGACCTAGACCTACACCTATATCAGACCCAGGCCAGACCTAGACCAGACCCAGACCCAGATTTAGACCAGACCCAGACCTACACCCAGACCCAGACCTAGACCTAGACCAGACCCAGATCAGACCCAGACATAGACCTAGACCAGACCCAGATCAGACCCAGACATAGACCTAGACCAGACCCAGAACAGAGAATGACACCCCCTAATGAAACCATCAAACCCCTAGAAGTAGTCTCCCATTCTACTACCTCTCCCATCACCCACAGCTGAAAGTGAAGGACAGGCCCCTTGTACTGTGTTGTAAACCAAAGCTCCGTCTCATCATGTGAAGCGGTGAGCTTAAGCAGCGAGGCTGACTTACAGTACAAATCTCTGTGTACCGACAGCTTGGCCTCCCAGGTCCCCCAACTGAAACCCCCCGAGTGACTCCACGTCTTCAGGACTGGGCTTCATGTCCGGGCTCCAGGACTGGGCTTCATGTCCGGGCTCCAGGACTGGGCCTCATGTCCGGGCTCCAGGACTGGGCCTCATGTCCGGGCTCCAGGACTGGGCCTCATGTCCGGGCCTCAGGACTGGGCCTCATGTCCGGGCTCCAGGACTGGGCCTCATGTCCGGGCTCCAGGACTGGGCCTCATGTCCGGGCCTCAGGACTGGGCCTCATGTCCGGGCTCCAGGACTGGGCCTCATGTCCGGGCTCCAGGACTGGGCCTCATGTCCGGGCCTCAGGACTGGGCCTCATGTCCGGGCCTCAGGACTGGGCTTCACATCTTCAGGACTGGGCTTCATGTCCGGGGCTCTCCACCGTTCCTCGGTTGAAACCCGAGGAGCAGAAGGGGGAAGCTCCCCGTATGGAAAGGTTTAGGTGAGCGGTAAACCTCTTTTCCCTTACACGGAACTGATGAGAACCACCTGCACGTCTGAACACTGACGTCAGGACCGCAAATCAAAGCCAGAATAGACAATCGAAGACCCTTGAGCCCGCGAATCAGGGAGAGATCGCAGAATCGAGGACTGGATGAATAAATCAGTCCTTGAAAATCTGAGAGTGAAGAAGCTGAATAACCCCAATGACACAATCTAGAGGAGAAAACTAAGGGTTCAGTACGCTGGGCTCTTGATGCAGAAACTAAGCAACCGAAGGCCCAATCAGACAGTCTTTGAAAGACAATTTAGAGAACTGAACGTCCAAATTTAAACGTAAACAAACAATCTCGCGAACACCAAAATCAAGGAAATCAATCGTCTATACAACTAAGAACAGAGAGAAACCAAACGCACAATCAAGCAGCGAGGGAAAGAATATTCAGGGCTGCTCGCATCATTTCATCTCTGTGTTTCCAGAACTTTCCTTCCCCCTCCCCTGTCTTTAGATTGTGTCATAAATCATTTAGCACAGGGCAGTGAGTTTTCTTTGTGTTTTCACAAGGGCAATGTTTGATTGAAGTCATTAAGAGAATGTCTGTTCCACACAATCAAAATGAGAGGGAAACTTAAAAGGTTGATTCTCTACTCCCCAAAATGTCTCTTTACACAGAAAGGTCATTTAGAAGCTGTTAACATAACATATGGAGCGGGTTGGGTAAAACTTCAGACTGGGAAAGACCACATTCTGCAAATGTGGACTTAACCGGCTTATTTGGAAATGAAATAGAACGGGCCAGATGTTTGATCTTAATGAAACAAAATTAAACTCCAACTGAGAGTGACCGATTCCAATTTTGTACACGTCAACTGTAAACAATTGTGACTCTTGATCCTTTCAATGTCATCTTTTGAGAGGACTCAGCGGTTGGCGAATACTTTGTGGAAGGAAATAAGACACAAGCGTCCTACGACTTTTATTTCCAGAGGGGGAGGGGGGGGTACATCAGGAGGGCATCCTTCACCCTGCATGCCCCTGCTTTGCCTGTCTGCTGTTGGCACGAGTACCAGGCAGTGGAAGTCATACTGTGTGCATAGTATGACGGATGTGTGAATCTAGGTGTGTGTGTGTGTGCATGTACAGTATGATGGATATGTGAATATACGTGTGTACGCACAGTATGTGTGTGTACGTGTACAGTGTGTGTGTGTGTGTGTACAGTGTGTGTGTGTACACGTCAGTATGAACGTTTGTGTGTTCAACTTTGTGTGTGTCAATCCTCCTGTATGTGTGGGTGTGAAACAGTGTTTCCCCTACCATTATATTAGGGGGGCGCCCCGCCCCCCCAACAGCACCCCCCGCCCCCCCCCTGGAAGGTCATGTAAAAAAAATTGTTATCGCAAAATAAGTAATTTAAGGTTACCTTTCCTACAAAACTGGTCTATAGCTTGCTCTTTTATTAAACAAACTAAATGGCCTTATGTTATTTATCTTATTTACACAACGGCATGTCATTTCTGCCCCCCCCCCCCCCCCCCCCCCCGCCGCCGCAGCAGTAAACCTAGGAGCAACACTGGGTGTGTCAGTGTGTGAGAACATTCAAGGCCAGAGGGCTGGGTGTGCGGGCTGGGACTGGGGGCTGGGGGCAGATTGCTGGTGACGGCAGCTGTCATACCTGACGTCTAAACTGGCACCAGTCACTTTCCACTTCCTGTCCCCAGAGGGTTTTTGACCTGAGTGCCGTCACTGCAATGTTCCCTGGAACAGGACAGCCAGTCACCTGACATCATGTGTGAGCTTAATGAAACACCGACACGCGTGTCATGTGATGATTAGTAGTGAGCTACGATGCTAACAGTCTGTTCTCTGATGGCTTTGAAGAGAGCGCTTTACATCTGTCTTAACAGACATTTTGTAACATACATTTAATATTACAACTGTCAAAACAAAGTTCAGTTAAAAGTGAGGAATTCAGACAGTGCTCACAAGATCACATTTTGAAAACTTTTTTCCAGGTCACTTTTACGATATTAATAGCAATGCTATCATTATGGGTTATCTGACTTTGAACTGTGTTGTTCTCTAAAACTCAATTCAGCACAAAATGTCAGCCCAACAATGACTTTTCCTGCTCAAGGTCAGGCAGAGGCCTTTAACACACACACAGAGTACCAACACACACTTACACCAACACACAGTCACCCACACACACACATGTACACCCACCCATACACTCGGCCAAACACGTACACGCACACGCAAACACACACGCACACACGAACACACACACACTCACCCAAACACGTACACACCCAAACACACCCAAACACGCACACACACGCACGCACGCACGCACACACACACAAACACACACACACACACACACACACACACATAAAGGTCAGCTCTGCTACCACCCCCCCCTGTGTTCCTGTGTGAGACAGGACACACAGAGGATCCCTCAGCTACTAACTAATCGGAAAACAGAGGGAGTTCACACAGGTCGGCCAATAGCGCGCTTTCAGAGAAAACATTCTGCTGTTATTTCAAACAGAGCTCGTACTGTACTGTGCAGTCTTAACAGACATACAGCAACAGTAAAGCTTGACTTATTTTTGCAGTTTGCTATCATTTATACAAGAACAAGAAGTAACAACGTTACTCATAGAGTAATAACTGCAACTCCATCTTTTGAATTTTTATTATTCCACGAGGAACGGCCCGGCTGAGCTTTACCACGGCTTCAAACCGACGTGATTCCTTCACAGGGCACAGCTGCAGTCCAGCCACGTTCTGTTGTTTACTGGCAAATCTGGCTTCACCTCTGGAACCGAGCATTCTGTCACCACCTTTAACGAGCCTCCCAAGAACCTCACAACAAGAACCACACTATGGAACCGCCTGCAAACCGGAGAACCGCACCTTTAATCCCTGCAAGGCATGTTCTTTTAGCAACACCTATCTAAACAACAATGTGAACACACATTAAAAAGAAAAACTTATTTCTCTGTTGCCGTTCTGCTCCCCTGGAACATTCCAGTGGAATCAGAATTGAAAGCATCCATCTCTGTCTCGGGGGGGGTCGGGGGGGGTCGTGATTAGTGAATCCTACCAGGACACAGTGTGTGTGTGTGTGTGTGTGTGTGTGTGTGTGTGTGTGTGTGTGTGTGTGGGAGGTGCATGTTTCAGAAGCGTGTGTGCACATATAGTACCAAAATTCAATGCCCTTGTGTGTGTGTGTATGTGTGTGCATATGTGTGTGTGTATACATGTGTGTGTACGTAAGTGTGTGCATATGTGTGCATGGGTGTGTGTGTGTGTGTCTGTGTACATATGTGCACATACGTGTGTGTCTGTGTGTGCTTCTGTGTGTGGACAGCACAAGTGTGTTCCTCCGCCCAGAGGACGAGTAGAAGGCACCAAGCCCCAGATGAGCTCTCCCCCTCAGCCTGTCTGCTGGCTCAGCAGGCCTGGGGCCGCCTCATTCCCTCCCCTGATTGCATCGGCCTTCTGTCCGCTTCGCCATTGATCTCCAACCTCAGCCAAGCAGTTCATCCCCCCTCACCCCTCTCTCTTTCTTTCTCTTTTTCCCTCCCTCTCTCTTTCTCCCTCCCTCTCTATCTTTCTCACCATCTTTCTCTCTCTCTCATTCCAATATTTAGGTGCTGCAGAGGCTGACTGTGGTAGTGGAGGGGTCATGTTGGAGCCTGTGGTAGTGGAGGGGTCATGTTGGAGCCTGTGGTAGTGGAGGGGTCATGTTGGAGTCTGTGGTAGTGGAGGGGTCATGTTGGAGTCTGTGGTAGTGGAGGGGTCATGTTGGAGTCTGTGGTAGTGGAGGGGTCAGCGGGTTTCAGAGGGTTGTGGTGAGGTGCTGGCTTTGTGAGCTTGACATCATGACTTATGTCCTGTACAGATTGTTAAACAACAAGCAGCTTTGGCAATTCCCAGGGGTCAAAAGACGCTGTTCATCATTTCTGTGTGACAAGCTCTGTTTGTTGATAGGAGGGTTTGGGTAAAACTTTAACAGTTGCAGAACACTTCCAAGAGGTTAGAAGAAATTTGTAGGAAAATAAAAATGATATAAAATATGTGATTCATATAAGCAATGCTGTTTGGAGAATATCGAAAAATAACTCACGAATATGAGATTTCTGTTCCTTTTAATGGACCCTCATTAAACCAAACAGAATTGTCACTTGTAAAGAAGCTTCAGTGAAACTGATCCCTTCCTCTGACAGACAGCCTTACCTCTGGGCGCATGTACAGAGCACTCACTGTCCTTCTAATAGCTCTTGATCTGAGAGCATTCTTTGATAATACCCGTTCCGGACAACAATCTCGCTGGAGTGCTTCCGATTCATCCTGTCAGTCCACTGCCATGGAGATGTCTGATCTGAGCGCAGCTTAAATACAGTCCTGTCATTCATCTTCCTGACGGTGCATTCAGAAAGAATAGGAACTCAACACCGGACGTAGAGGTGGGAACATTCTCCACGCGAAAAAATAATTCCCGACAACACAAAGGAAAGCCAGTTGGCCCTTTGAAGATGTGAAACCTAAGCAGGCTGTCTCCACGGTGATGTATGACACTGGAACTTTGCAGAACGTTGGTTTTGAAGTTCCCTGCATTCCTGGTGCAAATAATATCTGAATTATTTCTCAATACATTGATTGTTTATTCTAGAGTGCTTAGAAGGCTGGATGGGTGGGATTTACCTTGACAAGGTCAAGAGGTTCATATTGAAGGAAGCTGCATGAATCATTTGTCGTTCTACAAGTCGCACTGGGACATGTCATGCTCAGTTAAAAAGTTTTTAAAAGATTCAGACCTGATTTGAGTATCTCTACTCATGTGTATAATCTTGTCCTTAGGTGGTGCTCGGCACATCCAATAGTGCTTGTTCATTTAGATGAGAATGAGTTTGGTTGAAGAAGTTGCTCGTCTTGGAGCTTAGGGTTTGGAGACAACAGGGAAAATCGATGGAGCAACTTAAAGAACACCTCTTAATTAATTCTGTCTTTCAATCAGCACGGTGCTTTAATGAAAATCAATAGTGTAATTTTCTCCTTAGATAATCCAATTCCTTTATACTGATTTTTTCATTTCCTTTCGGAGCATCTTCGATTATTCAATCAAGAAGCCCATTTCGGTGGCACCCTCAACTGAGATTGTAGTTTCTGAATCTCTGACCCTACCTTGCAGGGGCAATCTTCGCTTGACTTTACAATGATTCAAACACTTAACTAGGACCTTTATATTTACTGTGTTTGTGGTATAATGCATCATAATGCAGGTATGGTTTTCTTCTATGACAAAATCTATAAGTGAGAGTCTGCCATCGATGGATGGGTAGATTCTGCTGATTTCACAGCTTCGAGAAAGGTCAGAAATGTCAATCCCCTCAGCCTTAGCCAATAACGTCTGGTCTAGGCTAATTAGGGACCACTTGATATGCTTGTTGGGCAACTTAACCCATGGCCAAAAATCTTTATCCTGTCCTATTGGGATCTAACCCAAACGTTTCTGTTTAATTTACATTTAGTCATTTAGCAGATGCTCTTGAAGTGGATACGTACTCACAGAGGAGGACAACAAGAGCTGTCCTGTCACCAGATCCGGCAGAACCAGAATCTGGTTGTGCCGAGAACGAGACAGAAACGCTTTCAGGGAGTGTTCGTCTCGGTTCTAGGGTGTTAAAGAAGTGTTGACAACGCTGTTGTGTTTGGAATTAGTGTTGCTGGTGAGGGTGCGATTGTGCCATGCACTTGGGTTGGCATTTTCACCATTGTCTTCTGCCAGGAAAGTCCTAAAACCACTTAGTAATGTAGGGCACTGCACTTATAAATGTGTCTAGACACATAAACCCGTGTTTTTGAAAAACAACACAGATGTGGGTGGATTCATAACCACGGAGTGAATACAATCTTAAACAATGCATGAATAGCTTATTACGAATAATGTAATAAGAAATGACACATGCCATGTCTTTTAGGCAGTTAGAAGAGTAAAAAAGGATAATGGTCAAAGTGTTTTATATGTATACATTGTAATCATAATACAAGATACTAACAGGAAACGCCTGTTGCCAATGACAGATATTTAATGAATCAACTCAAATCAAACATTGATTGTATCTCCTATTTAAGCCCTTGTCTTTGTTTCATGAACTCCGGTTGCCAAAAGAAATCAATCAGAAGTTATTGTGTCTTCATAAATCTAGAAGTGTGTACTAAAGAGGCCTCTCTGTAAGAGTTGCCAAGGCGATTGGAAACCTATTGAAAACGGATCTACGTCCAGATGCTGTTAGCGTGAGTCTCTGGTTCTTGTTTGCTTGGCGGCCTGCTCAGGGCTGAGGTAAGTGCGAGCTGATCGGCACCAACAGCTGGAATGTGAGTTTTTCATTGTGTGGATCCTCTTTCGTTCTTTCCCATCGAAACAAATTCATCTGACAGGCAGGAATGGAGGTTGGAAAGTTGGATACTTCCAACCAATCACTGACAGCATAGAAAGAGAGAGAGAGAGAGGGAGGAGGAGAATGGAGATAGAAAGAGAGAGGGAGAAGCTGAAGTGCAGTAGGCCTGCTGGACAAGACAGAGGGATGATAGACAAGGCTGGAGAGGGAAAAAGTGAGGTTGGATGCGTAGCAGTTACCTTCCTTCCAGGGAACCATCAAAGAACCTGACAGCACATCAACACACATCTGGATTGTTTCTGTAAGCACCCACCCCACCCCACCCCACCCTCTCCTCCCACCCCACCCCACCCTCTACTCCCACCCCACCCCACCCCACCCTCTCCTCCCACCCCACCCCACCCTCTCCTCCCACCCCACCCCACCCTCCCACCCCACCCCACCCTCCCACCCCACCCTCTCCTCCCACCCCACCCTCTCCTCCCACCCTCTCCCATCCCTCTCCTCTTCTCCCCTCCCCTCTCATCCTCTCTCCTCCACATAGCCCCAACGCATAATGATGCCATAAAAATAAAGAAGAAACGTCTGAACTATTTGCTTTGTCTACAACTCTCTTATTTGACGGTAAGTATTGACACAACATTTTTGATAGGGCTGAGGCTGAACTACAAACCGATCACATGAGAACGTTGCTACTTAGTCTCAATGTTCTGTAAGCCGCGCGTGTGTTTGGTCACAGATGTCAGAATGTTCGTTCTTGGCCGTTGTGTATGAAATGTGTTTTGTTTTTCTGAAGCGGCGTTGTATAACGTCCGTCCGTGCTTCACAACGTAACAATGCGGGGGGGGGGGGATGTAAACATCGCACAGTTGCGCAAACACAAACATGTCCTAACATTTGCCGCCGTGATTGAGGTCTGCCCAAATTCCCTGGGAACGGGAAACGGCCTGGGTTGGGCACGTGTGATTCACGGCATGTTCCAGGCATCACTCTCGGAGTGTGGAAACATGGTGGCTGATATTACATCTGTGTTGTAATAATAAACCGTTTCATCTCAGAGGAGGAGGATGGGATTGAGAGTTCCGAAAGGCTGGCCGTCCTGAAATTACATACCAGATGCTGAGGGCATCTCTCCAGATATGCACAGTAATAAAAGCCAAAAGCAATGTGGACCACGTGGCCTCACACATGCGCCAGCCTCACACTCTTTCCCCCACCCTCCTGACACAACACAGATGATGATTCCTGCAGTCTAAATAAAGGACCACCATAAAGTCCAGGAGAAGGATTCTGGGTTTCGCTGTTTGTCCTCAGGGAACAGGGCCAACTTAGACCTCTCTGACACATTCTTAATCAGTGGTGTTTTGAAGTTCGGACAAAACAACGGGCTGTTATGCACAGTTGTCACTACAAAGGGGTTGGATTAGTGATAAGAGCATGTTAATGGTCTATAGATTATACTACCTTCAAAATATTAAACACACCGTGCAAACACAAAGAGAAATTGAACGCGAGAGATTGCGTAACAGATACAACAAAGACAGTTGGAGAGGGAGAAAGAGATAATGAAATAGAAACAGACACAGAAATAGAGAGAAAGAGAGGGCGAGAAACTTGGAGAAACTTGGAGAAAGAGAGAGAGAAAGAGAGAGAGACAGAAGGAGAGAGAGGGAGGGAGAGAGAGGGAGGGAGAGAGAGAGAGACAGAAGGAGAGAGAGGGAGAGAGAGAGAGACAGAAGGAGAGAGAGGGAGAGAGAATAAGAACCATGAACAGGCCTCGGTGGTGTGCCTTCCTGAGCGATCATTAACCGACTGTGGCAGGTTGTTTTTACCCTGATGTCCTCATGCACGTGTTCCCCACAGCCTCTCGTTAGGGTGGCCCTGGGGGACAGCAGTGAGGCAGACAGACAGACAGACAGACAGGCAGACAGGCAGGCAGACAGGCAGGCAGGCAGGCAGGCAGGCAGGCAGGCAGGTAGGCGGGCAGGCAGGCAGGCAGGCAGGCAGGCAGGCAGACAGACAGGCATGCAGACAGGCAGGCAGGCAGGCAGGCAGGCAGGCAGGCAGACAGACAGGCATGCAGACAGACAGGCAGGCAGGCAGGCAGGCAGGCAGGCAGGCAGGCAGGCAGGCAGACAGGCAGGCATGCATGCATGCAGACAGACAGACAGACAGGCAGGCAGGCAGGCAGGCAGGCAGGCAGACAGACAGGCATGCAGACAGGCAGGCAGGCATGCAGACAGACAGACAGACAGGCAGGCAGACAGGGTCTCCTGCCCCCTTGGACCCTCCATGTCTCTGGACCTGACAGACTTGATCAGGCTGAGTCCTGGCCAGGCAGGAACAGGGGGGCACCTCCCACCCCTGACCTCTCACCCCCAACTTGAGAGGGGCCTATGGATAAGCCTTCCCAGAATACTCTCTGCTGTCCTCTCATCAACCCCTGTCAGGGACGGCTGATCGACGGCGGCGTGGTGAATCAGGATGTTACGGGATGTTGTGATGTCATAAGAGCTATTCCTGATTCACAGCCTTTAGATCAGTCCCTTGCTTTCTGGGTTAGCATCTTTTCTGGACTCTTAGCTCCTCTCTCTTCTCCCTGTTGGTTCCTAACTGAGGCCGTCTCATGCCCGCGCAGGCAGCAGTGAGCAGGGATGAAGCCCTTCAGCTGGTTTTGATTTCTCTTCTGTCGTAGCAGGTCAGCGTCTCACACCCTATCACAGGATCTGAACACGATACCCCCCAAATCCCAGCAGTGCCCACGGCTGTGCTGTACGACACACACACACACACACTGAGACACACACACACTGACACACACACACACACACACTGAGACACACACACACTGACACACACACACACACACTGAGACACACACACACTGACACACACACACACACTGAGACACACACACACTGACACACACACACACACACACTGAGACACACACACACACACACACACACTGAGACACACACACACACACTGACACACACACACACACACTGAGACACACACACACACACTGACACACACACACACACTGAGACACACACACACACACTGAGACACACACACACACACTGACACACACACACACACTGAGACACACACACACACACTGACACACACACACACACACTGAGACATACTCACACACACTGAGACATACACACACACACTGAGACACACACACACACACTGAGACATACTCACACACACTGAGACACACACACACTGAGACACACACACACTGAGACACACACACACACACTGAGACACACCCACACTGAGACACACACACACTGAGACACACACACACACTGAGACATACTCACACACACTGAGACATACACACACACACTGAGACATACTCACACACACTGAGACACACACACACACACACTGAGACATACTCACACACACTGAGACATACACACACACACTGAGACATACTCACACACACTGAGACACACACACACACACTGAGACACACACACACACACTGAGACATACTCACACACACTGAGACACACACACACTGAGACACACACACACACACTGAGACACACACACACACACTGAGACATACTCACACACACTGAGACATACTCACACACACTGAGACATACACACACACACTGAGACACACACACACACTGAGACACACACACACACACTGAGACACACACACACACACTGAGACATACACACACACACTGAGACATACACACACACACTGAGACACACACACACACACTGAGACATACTCACACACACTGAGACATACTCACACACACTGAGACATACACACACTCACATAAACTCACACCTTCCCCAACTGGACTCCTTAAACCACACACAAATCAACGTTAGAGATTAAGTGTGTGCACACACACCTCATATTCCAGGTTTCCCCGAAGGAACAAGCGCGGGACAAGACAGATGTCAGCGCATTCCTGTCAGTATTAAACAGATTTTCACCTTAAGCCAGTCTCACCTTTTGAAGTGATTGTGAGGTGTTTACTTGGCTCTCTGGACCGAAGGTTAGACTGAGTTCAACGTCTACAGGCCAAAATGAACAGCCTTCAGAAGCAATTCTTCTCAACTCAGTTCCAAGACAAAACTAATTACTCAGAGGTCCAGTTAAGCTTGGCCCATGCTGTGAGGTCTGCCATCAACAAAGCCTGGCAGAGACTGACGCTGTTCTGTTGGCCCGCTGGAACCTACATACAACCGGTAAATCAAGAAACACAAATAAACTTGATGTGACATCACACCTACTGTAAGACCCAACTTTAAGCTCTTGGAAATCAGCAGACAAAATAGTGAGTGATCTAGTTGTTATCTGAAGGAAACTTAAGCGCTGATTAACTGAATCAGCACTGAATAAGTCCACAGTTAATTGTTAATGTAACAGTGACAAACTATTTACCTGAAAGGTCAAGATTCGCAAAGGTCTATTTCAAACTTTACCCTGATATACATCATGCACTGAAGTGTGTATCATTGTATTTAGCAATATTATAATGTAAGATTTTGTCTGGTTTAAACAAGGGGGAAATTTATCCTCAAAACAAAATTACTGTTTACAGTACTGTAGTAGAGAAATATGTTATTTTTTCTCATTCATATTGAGTCAAAACACACTTTGCCTAAAACAATATTTTTCTTCGATAAACAAACTCGTGTACAGTAAAAAATATAATGAGGTATCGTAAAGAATTCTTGAAATTACGGTTGCCTAAACGCTGAATAGGGTTTTTCAGATTTTAATAGCCAGTTCTATTCTGAGTTCAGTTTCATTCCAACTATTGATAAAATGCGTCGCTGCGGTATAATCGCTGGGGGTTAACCTTTAAGTGGCGACAGTGCCAAGCTCTCACTAAGAATCCCACACTGCCTGTATTGTGTGCAAGACTCAGACCGTGCCTGCTGGCAGACCAGCCCAGCTTCTCACCTTCTTCTCTTTCTGTCACACATTCAGTCGCACATATCACCTCCCTCTGCACCAGCGTTCATAATGCATCACTTTAATAGACACCCTAGTTGGCCATTGGCAGGTGCTCAAAAATCTGGTCAGATTTTATGAAATGTGACTGCCCGTTTTAAACAGGGAAGGGACTGAAAAGTCTCTCCCTCTACCCAATCCCAGAACACTACAGATATCCTTGTAAATATGTCACATTTGTTTAAATTTGTGAGTTTGACAGCCTACGGCACAAGCAACTGTTTAAGACACACATCCCACAGTGCGTTGCAATGAGTCATTTTCTCCTCAGAAAGACCTTGTCCTTCGTTAAAATGTGATCTTCCTTCCATTGTGGTTATATTAAAACAACAGCTCCCCCTGGTCTGGAGGGTTTTCGTCCGGGTTTTCTGGTGTCAAACACACGGAATAGCAACCAGATGCGGGCTGCAGTTGGCCAAGCCTAGGTCGGACGGCTGGGTGGGAGAGAGTGAGTAGCGTTTGGCACGCTTCAGAACTCTCTGAGCAAACTTGACCCCGCCGTGACCTCTCCTCTCCCCCCTCCCCCCCCCCCCCCTCAGGGTCTGCTGCAGGTCCATTAGGCCTTATTCAAATACCCCGGGGTTGACCTGCGCCGTTTCAAACTCAATCAGCATCCCACAGGACACCCATTATGCACCTCGTGTACTCTCGGCCACAAGGCACAACAGCTTCCCCTCAGCCGCAGCGGAGGAAACGCAGACACACGGAGGCTCCATGAGGATCAGCAGAAGGAAAACAATTCAAGGACGAAATTGAGTTTTTGACTTTTCCGTAACAATGCCCAGAGTTTACAACAGAGGCGAGGCCCCAGTCCCTGAGGAGTTCTTTGAAACCAAAAGGTTATTTTTTACTCGTTTAGCTCATGTTTAAAATCAGCCTCGTGTTTCTATAACGGATTAGTGTCCGTGCATTTGGTCGTCACGCTCAGCTTGTAGGGAGTGCGTTATGACGACAGTCAACCCATGAGAAATCTGAGTTTTTGGGCTCTTTTTCTATGTCATTCTCACTATGTCATGTCTGAAACAAAACAGAGAGACGTAAACACAGCCACACCAGATCGGAAACCACCCACACCACCCAAAGCAGGGCGTGCCAGTGAGAGCAGTGAGTCTTCCAAGACTAATAGCCTATTGTGCAGTCCTACCTCGGTTTCATACCCGAAAGAAAGAAAACAATGTACAATATCTTCGCCTCAAAATCTCAGTTTCATTCTCCACATGAGAAGCTCTAACCTACTTTCATGACAGGCCTGAAGGCGGCCCCCCGGTGTAACCAGCTCCTGGTACCACCAGCCAAAAAGCAAGTCTACAGGCCCTTTCTTTCACATGCTAAAGAGTAATTACCACACTCATTGGCAGCGCTCGCGCCCCAGCAACTGTAATTATCTATTCATGCGTCACATTCCTCGGCAGAGCGTATCGATTCCAGCTGTGCAGGGGGGCTCCGGGACATCCAACAGCGCCACCGTCAACCCACCTAATGAAGAACCGTTCTAACTGATCAACAGGGCGGTTTAAAAGCGTGGTGTCGCATGAAGTTCTGTGTAATCTCTGTGCCTTCTCTTAGCAGATGCTCGTTTTTCGTCAAAAGTTGCAACAGGCATAAAAACTACGCCTCCACACGTTCCTCAGGCACGACCCTAGGTCTGTCTTAAAGCACCAGAAGGAAATCACAGACCACAATGTTGTTAAGTCACTGGTGTCATTATATTGTTTGTGAGGAACTCTTTGTCTATGTACTTATCCTTTCAGTTATTCGTAGAGACTGACCGGTGTTCTTTAATGAACACCACAAAGGTCAGAGTAAGGCTATTAGTAGTAGCCCCGTTAAACAGTCACATTCTTTTATAGCAATCACAAGATTGAATCAGAGTGAGTAAAAAGGGCAATAGGCAACTGACAACAGCCACTTGTGTACTTTGGATAAAGGAAATGTCTCTATTTTAGAAGAATTTTTTTTTATTTTTTAAAGAACGAGAAAAGTGGAAACACAAAAAATAACTATCAAAAAGTGAGTCTTTTACAAGTTCAAGTCTTGTTTTAAAAGAAAGTGCTGTTGCTGGTTCCTCTCACGAGGGATGGAAGGAGTCAGTGGAGGAACGTGTCAACTTCTGCAAGCCGTGTTCCGCTGGCTTGGAAATCATCCCGAAGCCGCCGCAAGACTATTTGGATCCGTGTCAAGGCTCTGAATCGCAAACCACAATCACTCGGAGCACTTACCTCCCAAACTCTTGACTCCTCGGACTGGAATCTTAAGTGCGGGAGTCTTTTCTCACAGGTATAAGGAGTTATGGGACAATGAGTGCTCCAAGCTGGGCCACTCGAAAATAGTTTTCGGACCTGAGGTTGAAAAATCACGGCACCTGACAATGAAGTGTCCCATTCAGAACGCCTTGCGAGTTTCCCCAGGCCTCGGTGTTCACCGTTAAACCATTATGTTCTGTGCTATGTTGTCCTAGGATTGCTTCAACCACCACATGACTATTTAATTTTGTTAGTGAAGTTTTAAAATAAATAGACCGCTATTCTATCCAAGCAGAAAAGCGACCAAAGAATACAAGTTGGCTGGATCAAGTGCTATTTAAATAGTTCAGTAATATCTGGCTAAACCATAAATAGATCATATCTCTTTTGAAGGATCTATTTTATAAATTGTGACCCCACAGTTTAATAACAGTTTCTGTTCTTTTGATAGCTGACCATTTTGGAATAAACCGCTTTGGAAAATGTGATCTGACATATGCCAAGGGCTTCATTTGGTTATCAAATGTTCAAGAATAGATGTCTTCAGATAATTTAAAGTGAACAGGGATTAACAAGATGTTGCCCAACTCTGTAAACATAATCAGATGTGTTTCAGAACCGTTGATGGGTATTGTAAAACAACAGCTAAACATCTCAGATCTTGTTGGTTTTTACTTCAGCAGCCTTTTTCTGAACATCTTGCAGTCTTATATACACACTAAACATCTCAGATCTTGTTGGTTTATACTTCAGCAGCCTTTTTCTGAACATCTTGCAGTCTTATGAACACATGAACTTCAAGCGTGGTCAGGGCTGACTTGAGACATTAAGACAAACATCAGCAGCAACTGCCAAAACCATGGAAACATTTCATTCCTCAATCATTCCTCAAGCTACATTTTTCTAATTAGCCCCGACATTAACCTTCAAATAAACAGATCTGGACCAGATGTAAACTCCCTCGTGTTTGTTCCTGTCTTGTCAAGGTTGCTTAGTGAAAAGGCTTGATCCGATGCATGTTATTTACACCGTTTTTCCTCCAAACAATTCAAACTTGAGCTCAGGGGCTTATACATTAGACCTATTCTGAAGAAACAAAAGGCGGATCTCAGCTCTTCGATTTCAATTCTAGATCTCCGTGAATGCTTTGTAGCTAAGCTTGAGGCCTTGTCATTTGAATTTTCACTCATTCGACATTCCTGAGACAGCAACGCGCGCAGGTAGAACACTATGTTGCCTTCCCGGTCTGTTAAAATCGATGCTAAATGCTCTATGATTTGAAGTGAAAACTTCAAATCATAGAGTAGGCTAAATTGGTTTAAATACAAAACTTCCTACCTAGCAACCAGTATAGCAACCAGGACAGTTTCCCGCTAACACGCGTAGCCATCTCAGGAATTTAAGGTTGGCATAGCGATGGACGTGTCCTTGTATCGGAACGGCATTGTGACGTCAGCTAGGACAGTTTTTGGCATTAGGACAGTTTTGGGCATTAGGACAGTTTTGGGCGTGACAGCCTGCCCCAAACTGAGTTCAACTGGACATGTCTTCATAGTGTTCCCATCGCTCAGTCCTTTTCCACACATCTTCACCTCAGCACCATACATACCCCGTTCCCTCTAGTCAGTGCTGTAATACTGGGCATTGATTACATCTTCTGTGTATCACTTTCACTGATTGTCTTGCATCTACCAGCTCAATGCAGAACAGCATGCATTCACATTGATTCAGCAGTTCATCTGCCAAACCACTAATTGAGCTTCCACAGACATACAGCAAACCCAGGAGACAAACAGTTCAACTCCAGAGAGTAATTGTGCCCAAGAGGATAAAGTACAACGAACAATCCTTAGTCATTGTCAGATGTTATCCTAATTGTCTGGCTACAAATTACTCTGTGGGTTATTGGTAAAGTTCGTGTTTAACAGATGAATGGGGGGATTCATATTTCGGTTACAGGGATATGATAAAGACGGTTGCAGAGCCAAGAAAGCAGAATCTTAGCTCGGATCCACAACGCTGCTCTTAAGGAAAGATGCATCAGTGCAGAACATCATATACATAACTGCAGGCCATGTATCCGATTCCTGGCAACTGTGTTTTTATTGAAATACTGCCAAGGGGCACAGTTGCTGAAGTCTCCCATTATCTAAAATATGCTGTGTCACGTCCTTGACCCCACAATGAACCTCAACAGGGGTCCCGTCTAAGGCAGTGGTTCTCAATCAAATGAATGGTCGTTATCCAAGCCTGATAACAACCATTCATTTGAATCAGGTATGTTGGAGCAGGGAAACATCTAAAACATGCAGGGCAGGGGAGCCCCAGGACCAGGATTGAGAACCACTGGTCTAAGGTATGTCAATTGTGTTTCAAAATACAAAATGTGACATGCATGCCCACACAGGGAGTCAGGTGGCTGAGCGGTGAGGGAGTCGGGGTAGTAATCCGGAGATTGCCAGTTCGATTCCCGGTCATGCCAACTGACGTTGTGTCCTTGGGCAAGGCACTTCACCCTACTTGCCTCGGGGGAATGTCCCTGTACTTACTGTAAGTCGCTCTGGATAAGAGCGTCTGCTAAATGACTAAATGTAAATGCCGAATACACTTGATGACACGCACAGGTTATTAGTGCATTACGTACACATCAAAACCGATCTCCATTTAGCATGTTCCCTAACAGTGACATGGCTCCACCTGTGCAGACACAAAGCCAACAGGTGTTTGTCTCTGAGCTCCTGGCATTCCCCTCCAACAAGACTGCCTCCATTCATCCACCAAGTACACAGACCCTGGAGAAAGCTGGTTCCTCCCCCAAGAAGTCAAGCACAGACAAGAAGGGTACAAGTGGTAAAACAATCAGCTCTAAGTGAGAGGGACCGGTAGGGGGTGTGGGTGGAGAGAGGTGAGGAGGGGGAGAGGGTGGGGGAACTTTTTCCTTATACAAACAGGGTCATTAGCACTTCCAGAGGGGGGCAGAGTTGTAGGAGTTTGATCTTAGCTAGAGGTTCTGAAGGCATGAAACCCGGGGCACACACACACCGCAGGGGGGGTCACACACACACACCGTAGGGGGGGTCACACATGGTGGAGCGTTCATACTGAGCTGCTGAGGAACTTTGTTTTAAAAGGGTCATGTGACCTTTTCATCTCTGCCAAATGAGCCTGGTGGATATGACGGGAGTTAGAAAGGACAGGCGCAGGGTGATTGACAAGACTGTGGAGAAGGTTAGGGTTAATGTTATTCCGTAAAGTCTCATACTGAGCCATTCTTCACAAAAGAACAATAAAGGAGGAAAAAATAAGCGAGAAAGTAGTCTGCAAAGCAATCTTTTTCTCTTCTCAGAGGGAGAGAGTTTTATCTTACGGAGCTAAACTGTCATTTTTAATGGGCAGCAAGTCGGTAGTTCTGTTTCAGGAGTCGAAGAAAGAACTATCCAATGATCAGCACAAGGGAGCCAATTAAAACCCGGTCTTTGGCAGCCGGCTGCATTGCGCTGACCCTTGTGTGAGGAGGGAGCTTTGGGGAGGGTGCTCGTCAAGAACCGGCGTGTTGCTTTGAGCGTCCGCACTTCAGTCTATTATCGATTTTGCGGTCCCCTGTTAAACCACCAAGGCTCACTTTAATTATTTCTAACCGACTGGCCGAGGGAGAGTCTGGTTGCATCCGTCGTTAGTGGGAAGACAAGGAGGAGTGCTGACTTCATCCTCCCAGGCGGGAGAGCCTTGCAACAAGGTCATTGTCAAGGAGGTTTTTCTGCGTGGAGATAACACACTTCAAATAAGGCCACATTCTTAGCGTCGACCGCATACATCAAAGAGACCAAAGGTTCGTCTGCTCCAGACTTCAATTTGTCTTGTTTCCCTGGCTTCAGATTTGTTTTTCTCTCTCTAATTGGGAGAGAAGCTCTTACGAAGGCTGCAGCACATAGCTGGAACTGGAGGAGGTTAGATATACCGTATCCTCTATTTGATTTGGACGCTTTGAAACGGATTCCAAAGCACATCTCAGTTTCACGGGAGACATTGAAACCTGGAGAAAACTTGATCGGGATAAAGCAGGAAGAACTGGACCCAAACCTGTTCTATTTCTGTAACTGCAATTCGCACAACAGTACCGTAATTAGATAAGGAGACATTGATGAAGTGTTATGTCTCCTGTGTTAGGGAGTGTCGTCTCATGCAATATGAACACAGGGAACACACACATCTCACAAACCCACAAGGTCGAAGTATTCATTGCAAAACAACGTTCCCTTTTCCTCTAATTCCGAAAGAGTACACATGATCCTGGACACGCTGTGAACATTAAAAACAATCGCAGAACGTGTGTGCATATCTGGACAAAGTTGTAATGCTTCCCAGTCCAAGAGGGAACATTAGTTTACTGGGTGACTGGGCGAGCGAGTGCAGCGAGACAGGGGTGTTTCAGCTCGTCCATCTGACCCGACCCCATGACTGCCAGGGAGGGCGAGGCCGGCCGGAAATAGCTCGTCCTCGTTTTACACTCATACGACCCAGAGTTCCACCTGACAAGCACCCACAATGTGTTGATACGCGCCCGCGGGAAACAAATTAAAACTCGATGAGGCTTCGAGGGCGGAGGGCC
This sequence comes from Osmerus mordax, assembly GCF_038355195.1. Classification (NCBI taxonomy): domain Eukaryota; kingdom Metazoa; phylum Chordata; class Actinopteri; order Osmeriformes; family Osmeridae; genus Osmerus; species Osmerus mordax. Next base: position 1,470,924 of record NC_090066.1, read on the forward strand.
GCTTGACTGCGGTCCCGTGGTTTTACCAAAGCTGCGGTCGGTCGGTCAGCCGTGACAAATTGCTCCATCGCTGAGGTTCACAGTGCTGGCCGTCTGTAGCAAGACGATGCCCCCCATCCCCCTCGACACCCCCCCCTCCCCTCCAATGCCCCTCCACCGTCATACAGCTACATCTGTTGAGCAGCCAGATATGCCAAAAGACTGATTACACTTCACATCTGCACCGTTCACAATAACTGTAATTCATCTGTTTGAAGATCATTATCCGAAACACATGTCTGTCAGTGGAAGTCAGTGCCTCAATCAGGGAGAGTTACTACGCCAAGGACCCCAGACCTGTGTGAATAAACCAGGACACCAACCAACAACGTGTCTACCATGAGGAGCTGCAGTCCTTCAAATCAAACCAAACTTTATTCATATACACAGCGCATTTCATACCAGAAGGCAACACAATGCGCTTCTCTGTCAGCATGTGATTCTAAGCTGCAGGTTTCCCAGAGGCCAGTTGCTAAAAGTAGTATTCCAGATATGGGTAGGGGTTAGGGGTCAAGAGGTCATAGGGATCACTACCAGTCAACACATCAATCGGACGCATTTGCCGCCCCTACAGTACATCTCCATCAGGGGTTTTGAGTTATGTTGGTTCATGTCACAGTGGTCCAAACACTGTCTACACGCAGCTCATTGGAAGCAGAACAGCGAGCAAACAGGTCAACAACATCAGAGAGCCTCAATCGTCGTTAAGAAGCTTCATGTGCAGATGTTTTCCAAACAACACACAGAAAATAACCCACCAGGTTTGTTTTTAATGAGATCCCAGCTTGAACAGAACTTAGTAGTATCTCCGCCAATTTGAAAAGTGGCCTAAAATGCGGTTTGTATAACAATGCGCATTCAGTAAAAAAAACATGACGTTAGGTTCCTCAGAAGTATGTTCCTTCACCGCTGGTTTGTGAAGAAGCACGGCCGGTTGCCTGTGACGAGAACTCTCGCTAACAACTTACTATTCCTGGATCGGAATGAGACAGTATGCAGACTGAGCCATCTTTCCGAGCGAGGGAGAATGCGAGTACGGCTGCCTGAATTCCGTCCCCCCGATGCTAGGGGGTTTGACCCTTGACCTTTGTCCCCACAAGTGCTCCTGTCACGGGCCCTTTGCCTTGGATGAAGAGAAGGCCTCCAAGATGGCCGTCCTCAGAGGTCGTGACCTGCTGGATGGGACAGAAGCAAGGGCCTGGTTCTCATCAGTCACATTGGCCCAGAGTGTGAGTGTTCAGACAGGGATCAGTCACGCTGTCTGTCCCCCCACCCTGTTAGCAGGGCTGGGGCTGCAGGGTCGTTAGCAAGGCCTCCCTTCCATATGTCTGGGTCATCTGTCTGATCTGTTTCCATCTTCACACTTTCTCCTTGTCTTTGTGGAGGTGTGCAACCGGTCATGGTTATTAGATCTTAAAAAAAAAACGAAAGAAAAAAGATTTCGGCATCTAAGGATGGCGGAAAAAATTTAAATCTGCCCAAGGCAGAAGGAGCCCTGTTCTCTTATGTTAAAGCAGTTCAGAGGTTCAGATTAAGTGAAAGTAGTTACTCCTCCATCATAATCCTCTCCATTCCTTTCCATCCCCTCTCTTTTTCTCACTTTCATTCATCCTCACCCAATCTCTCCAATCTCCTTTTCTGTGCCGTTTCCCCTGCCTCCTAATACCCGACTCGAATATCTCTCCTCTCTCTCTCTTGTTCCCTATCTCCTATTTTCCAGTCAAGAGCATGAAATATCTCTCTCAACCGAGTGTCGACTCCCCCATCAGCGAGCTGCAGACAGCTCTGGAGCAGCCGGCAATTAAACAACTCAAACTCTGGTAATTACCCCATAGCAGCCCTAATTGCCCCATTCTCAGGGTAATTACTGCCTAGGAGGGGGGCAACTTTGTGACGCCCACCCAGGGAAAGGGTGTGAGGCTGAGGGGGGGGGGGGGGGGGGGGGTGGAGTGTGGGCAGGGGGGGTTTGGTGGAGGCGGTAATGGCGTTCTGGAGATGAGCCGCAACATTAGGACGGGGGGGTGGGGGGGAGGCGGTCGTTTCGCTCTGCCACAGCTCCACACAGGAAATGACCCGTACATCAGAGCCGCAGGGATGAGAGCGTGGGTGGGGGGAGGTTGGGGGATGGTTTGGATGACAGGTGGAGAGGAACGAGAGGAGAAGGGTTTGGGTCCTGTTAAAACAAACCTAGATCTGCAGGAACAAAGCCATGAAAGACTACTGAGTCTACAGTACAACAATATTACAGATACGGATGCGTACTTAGCAATTCATCTGGATATTCACCAAATAACCTATTGAATGATGGCTAAGCGCTGTTATTACATAGACACACTACTGATCAGTACATCAACTTCTGCTGGTTTGACCTCGGACTAATACTGCGACTGCACGAACATTAGCTACAACCACATCTCCTACTCTCTCATTGTCCAGCACTGAGCGCCCCTGAAACTCTGCCAAGAGGTCGCAACCTCCTTCATGATGGGGCTGTAAAGCTCAGAACAGGAGTGTGTCTTCCACAGCCCAGCACGTCCCAGCTCTGCCTCAGCAGGTTTTGGCGAGGGGGGCATGTGTGCTGCTCTAAGCACATCGCTCCACGGCCTCTCCTCCCCCGGGGCTGGATGACATCTCCAGGAGAGGAGGATGGAGGTCGTCGGAGGCAGGGGATCGATGCTTCGCACCGCCAGACACCGGCGTGTCGATTCAGCACCTGCCCGAGGGAAGGCAGGGAGAGAACGTGACACCTCTACAGATTCCAGAGGAGGACAGCTCCTTCAGGCCTGGATGAAGGTGAGGCTCTTCATCACAGGGACCCGTAACAGGGCCTCCAGAGACCACCCAAACCTCTGGCAAAACAACCCAGGAAGGGGGAGCGATCCTGGGGGGAGAGAGGGGGACCACACTCAGGGTCATCCAGGTCAGGGACTAGACCTATCCAGTGAAAAACGTCCCTGCATTTCAACAGCCATCCCTGGGCTGTGCGTGCTTGCATTCGGGGGCCGTACCGGGGCCGTAAGGGGGCCGTGTTTCTCCAGAGCGCCAGCGCCGGCTCATTAGCATGCGCCTGGCATGGTTTGCATGCGACGGTAACGGCTGACGGGAGAGAGACATCTGCTGTGTGAGCGGACGAGCGCAGGGAGAGAGGGAGGGAGATGCTAGAAAAGGCGGGGGCCCTGATTGATGTCGCACACACACACAACGCCGAATCCCAAAGGGCCCATTAGGCTGAACACTCTGTGTTGCTTGTCACTCTTCTCCCCCCGTCCCCCCGTCCCCTCCCCCCCTCCCCGTAATGGAAGACTCCTTTACGACTATCGCCATCGGTAACCCGTCTCCCGGTGAACGACGCGTGGAGACAAATTAAATGGGATGGCGCGCTTCCCGAATGAAACAGGAGATGCGCGACGCTTTAATGCGTCCCCTCGGCGCCTCCGTGAAATCAGTCCCGTTTCCAGCGGGACACATTTGGCATTAATCAAACTTGATATCAGTTTTCAGGTTCGCTCTGGCCCTCTGAACCTAGTTTCCAGTCAGGAACAAATCATTTGGGATTAATAAAACGGCAGAATCCTGTCATATTATTTGAAAATGTTTACATGATAACAGAATATGATACTGTCTGCGGCACACAGCGGTGGCGGAGGCTGAGCGATCTGTTTAGTTACGACCATCCAGATGTGAGATTTCATTACTTCTTAGTCCCTCCGGGTGTGTAATGATATTGAATTTATCAGACCAGGTGTGGTTCTGAGAGAAGTGAACCACCTCAGAACTAACTGACTATGTCTCGGAACATTGCTCTTGTGTCTGCTTGTGTCTGGAAATACATTTTAACACAGTTCTGGGAGAGGAACACAGGATCTTTCCAATATTTCCAGCAGGCACCCTCGCCTGCAGGAGAGCTGGATTACACACAAAGCCTGGAGGTAACGAGCCGTATTTCGTACTTTGTTTCGTAATTACAAATCAAATGTCGTTTAACAATGTTTGACAACATTAGGCAATGCAGCAAGAGAAATGATTTCGGTAGATGTCCTCAAGTGAGAAGCTGTCCCACCCCGCTTCTGCAAAACAATTATCTTCTGCGAGTGCCAAGCATGTACAGCTATTGTGGTCCAATACGCCTTGTCTCTGGGATTGTCCCTGGCCAAGAGATACAAGCAACAATAGAGTTGTCTCACGAAAATGAGATGAATGCGTATCTGAGGCAAGAAAAACAAGCACCACGGATTGTTAAAATTCCGCTCTAATCTAATTAAGTCTTGAAAAGATGTATCTTGTGTTCCTGGCATGTTCTCAGATAGAGGCAATGGTGAGAGCGGATGGCCAGAGAATCGGCTTTCTACTCATGCTTCATCTGGTGTGTGTGGTGAGATGAGTGTGTGTGTGTGTACTGTGTGTGGCACAACAATTAAGCTACATATAGACATCTGTGACTTCATAATATCGGAGGAATACAAAATTCAATCAGTGGGATATTGTAGTTAGTTCCTCAAGGATGCCTACAAGAATGTTTGTGGAAGCTGTGACGATGATAGGAGCTGTATGGGGTTTCATGTGGAAAGCTCAAGGGGCTACCTCATGAAGTACATGTGCTTTTGTTATATCCCATGTTTAGGTTTCAATTACATCTACTGTCTGTCCTCAAGACATTTTGTTTGTGAAAATACAGAATCGTAGAACGAGGGTAAGATCCTGTTACGTCCTCTGGAACGCCACGTGCACGACAACTCAACACAACGACACTGTGGGAACCGCAAGAACACCCATTCTGATTACTAGCCCGATTCCCTAACCGCTCAGCCACCTGACTCCCTCACGCCCAGCCCTCCCTCACGTGTGCTCCTCCTGCCTGACGGCTGGGACGGCAGCAGCAGTAAGAGGGTCCATATCAGAATCAGAATGGGATTTATTTGCCATGAAAGTTTGCACAGACAAGGAATTTGCTTTGGCAGGATGAGGATGGAACGAGGATGAGGATCCTAATGAGGATGGATGATGTCTCTGGCGGAACATCGCACAGCCTGGATGGATGACGTCAGGCGTGGCGAGGGAGCCGCTGGCCTGCTTTAATCCAGCCTTAATCCATTCCAATTTGCGCCCTTTTATTGATAACTCCACAGACGCCAAAGGCCAAGTGTTGGTATGCAACAGCTGACATGAAGTGGCCTTTAGGAAGCATCGAGTGGTATTTCTCATCCCAACGTAGGGATGTCATTGGGTCAGGGTGTGGGGATCTGTACGTGTAATGTGTGTGTTTGCTTAGAAAACATCACATCAGGGAAAGTCATTGCCATGAGCGAAATCTAGAATACTTTAAAATGCTTCGATGCTCTGTTTTAATCTGAGGCCTGGTTTCCATGTAGGGAAATGGTGCACAGCTACTGTTTATTGTCTCTCTCTCTCCCTCTGTTGTTTGTGTGCAGATGACTGATCATGTCCATGCGAAGGTCATGCCAATAAGTGTATTAATGGTTACTCTGGATGGCTGCTTAAGAGATGAATGACTCGATTAGGTTTGCGTAAATGCTTGATTTGCTAGGGAGTTGCCAGCATCGATTTCATCGACCAGTCGTGTGCCCCAGAAACAATTGCAAAGACAGAGCTGGATGATGAACTCTTCTTTACAGGCGGCAGCGGTGGGGATTCTAGAATGTGAGCACAGCGGTGGGGATTCTAGAATGTGAGCACAGCGTTGAGAATTCTAGAATGTGAGCACAGCGTTGGGGATTCTAGAATGTGAGCACAGCGGTGGGGATTCTAGAATGTGAGCACAGCGTTGGGGATTCTAGAATGTGAGCACAGCGTTGGGGATTCTAGAATGTGAGCACAGCGTTGGGGATTCTAGAATGTGAGCACAGCGTTGGGGATTCTAGAGCATGAGCGCACACAAGGTTCTATCTTTTGTTTCCCTCTCTTCCTCTTTGAAGTAGGGGCGTTGTTCGTACTGGGGTGTGTTTGATGGACAGACACCGCCCCCTCCCCCTCCTCTCACGCCGGCCTTTCTCTCCTTCTTCCGCTCTCTCTCTCTTTCTCTCTCCCTCCCTTTCTCTCCCTCTCTCTCCATCCCTCATACATGTCATCTGTGCTGTCTGGGCATTCATCTCTGTGAGGCACAGGCAGAGTGACTCCAACACAGAGCGGCTTGTTGGACGTCTCCGTGCTGATCTAGGGGGGTTGGCAGGCCTGGAGGAAACAGAGACAGGGGGGGTGGATGTAAGTGTGTGTGTGTGTCTTTAGTGTGAGTGTGTATGTGTGTGTGTCTTAAGAGTGAATGTGTGTGTTGGCATGTGCTCCCCAACTCATATACATTGTGTGTGTGTGTGTGTGTGTTTGGGGGGGTCTGTCTGTTCATGTTTCAGGGAGGAGAGACTGCAGTGACGGGGTTCTCTAGGGAGAGACTGTGAGGGATGTTCTGGAACGGAGCCAGCCTGCCATCCTTCTCAATGAGAGAAGAAGAACTCCGATAGAACACACAAAGGACATGCTCGCGTTCCGCAGCCCAGAAGAAGAACAGAGGATGAAGGGAGGAAAATAAAGAAGAGGAGAGGAAAGAGATCTGAAGGAGAGGGGGATGAAGGGAAAGGGGTGACCTACAGGGAGGGAGAGACAGATGGATCTATGCTGAGAGAAAGGCAGATGGGACAAACAAAGAGATAAAGAAAGAGAGAGAGAGAAAACAAGGCTTAAAGAGCGAAAGGGAGAGCAAGACCTGAAGAAGATCGAGAAAAACAGAAAGACAACAAATGGTCAGGTGCAAAGACAGAGACAGATGGATCTATGCTGAGAGAAAGGCAGATGGGACAAACAAAGAGATAAAGAAAGAGAGAGAGAGAAAACAAGGCTTAAAGAGCGAAAGGGAGAGCAAGACCTGAAGAAGATCGAGAAAAACAGAAAGACAACAAATGGTCAGGTGCAAAGACAATAAAAAAACCGGTGGACAGGAAGTGATGTCGTACTGGAAGCAGGACACAGGGGACTGGCGCTCTGACGGGATAGGACAGTCGTCCTCTCTGTACCACCCTGTCTTCTGCCACACAAACCCCCCACCATCTGCCCTACAAACACGCCAGCCTGCCCACCACCCCCCCGACCAGCCTGTGACATCATCCCCGGGTCTGCGTCCACGGCAACTGGGGCCAGCGTGGATGACATCATCAGCATTGGCCGACGCCGCAAGATGCCAAATGGTTAGCCTCTGAGGGGAAGGATTTGAGTAATCTGGGATTGGATTCCACCCTCTGGCTCCTAATGGTTATTCTGGACTGTGGGAGCCAGGAGGGGGAGAGGATGTGTACGTATGTTTGGCCGTAGCTCTGTGTGTGTGTGTGTGTGTGTGTGTGAGAAAGAGAGAGAGGAGAAGAATGTTGCCATACTAACCGCCAAGGACTCTGGAAGTGATCCACAGTCACTAAGCTTCCTGCTGGAGCATTAGGAGAAGCTGTAGGACTGGGGGCTGTTCTCTGTCTCTCTCTCTCTCACTCCTCTCTCTCTGTCTCTCTCATCCTCTCTCTCTCTCTTTATCTCTGTCTCTCTCATCCTCTCTGCCTCTATCCCTTTCTTTTATTTTCCCTCTCTCCACTCCCCCCTCACCATCTCTCCCCCTCTCTCTTGACAGCAGCTGGGAGGGTAGGGGGGGTGGGGCTTCCACCTCCCAGCAGGGTGTGGTCCTGTCTGGCCAGTCTGACTGACATCTGACAAGGACTGGATGCTCATTTGGAGCCAGGCTGACCTTTGACCCAGGTGTGAATGACACTGTTGAATAAGTGGCAGGCCCGGTTCACTATTGTCCTGTCAGCATGGTGGGAGCAAGTTTGAAAGTGGAAGAGAAAAATAAAATAAATATTCAGAAGAATCAGTCCAGATTGTAATTTGTGGGTCAGAAACCGCTGTCAGTCTGTTGTATTAAAAGAAATATGTTCTATTAAGTATGTCAAACATAGTATTTAAGTGCAACTCTAAGGATTCAAACATGAAAATGTCCAGACATTTGGAAAACCCCAAAATCTCACTGTGTTTCTTTCCATGCAAAGCTCTTTTTCAGTCCAGTAGTAGCTATAATCTATTCATAAATGTCTGCTTGATTGCACATCAACAGAAAAGCAGCGCCTGGCCATTCATCATCATTCAAAAGATTGTGTGAGTGAGTGTATGAGTGTGTACTGAGTGTGTGTACTGTATGTGTGCATGAGAGAGAGGGAGAGAGAGAAAGGGGGGCAGAGGGGTCGTTTGAAAAAACTTTATAAATTCAAAAGGTAAAGAAAAGAATGCGCCGTGACTATGGCAACAGACGACATGGCAACACAACCAGCAGGAGAGAGGGGTCAGAGCTTGCAGGCGTGTTTCTGTATCAAGCAACATGGAGGACTGGAGCCCTCACAACAACCTCACCACACTGCTCTGATAATACTTATCCTGCAGTATCAGAAGGAGCCATGGCCTGTAAAATCTCGACAGCAATGATCGTTAAACCTGTGTGTGTGTGTGTGTTTTTGTTTGTGTTTATGTGTGTGTGTACAGGAGACCCAGTGGTTCTCTAGGCTCCCTGGGCAAATATCCAAGGCGCCCTCGGAAGCTTTGATGAAGTGCCCTGTCATGATGTCATGTCTCCTGGTCTGTTTTTCACCTGGGACCTCTCTCACTTTAACAACTCCTCGCCAGTTGGAAAAAGAGAAACCTGCCCCTTCCCTCCCTCCCCTCCCCTCCTCTCCTTCCCCTCCTCTCCTCTCCTCTCCTCTCCTCTCCTCCCTCCCCTCCTCTCCTCCCTCCCTTCCCCTCCCCTCCTCTCCTCCTTCCCCTCCCCTCCTCCCTCCCCTCCCCTCCTCTCCTCCTTCCCCTCCTCTCCTCCCTCCCCTCCCCTCCTCTCCTCCTTCCCCTCCTCTCCTCCCTCCCCTCCCTTTTCACGCTCCCTTCTTCTCCCGCTTCTCTTCAGTCCTCCATTCCTCTCTCCCTCACCTGTCCTTTGCTTCAACCTCCTCGTCCTCTCCTTGTTTCTACTTTAACAAATCTCTCTTTTTCCTTCCCATTTCTTCTCAGAACTACCTCAGTCAAAACAAGTGGGCCAGTTCCTCATGAGCCCTCCCTCTAAAAAGACAGACCTTTGTATGCTCACGCACCCTCCTCCCCCTCCTCTCTTTCTTGCTGCCTGTCAGGTTGCTAAAAAATGGCTTTGCACTAGCGACAAAGAATAATTACTCATCTCCAGACTTTATAGACATTACAGCTTTGCTCTCTGTCTGCCCATCTGGAGACATGTGTTTCAAATCAGAACCTGCACTGCTAAAATGATCCCTATTCTACTATCATCGCTTTTAATTACATCTCACAAGACTTGAATGCAACGTGGATTCGAACAGTTGCAGTAAAGCAGCTGAGTAATTCTGTGTGGAAATCAACTGCCTTTCCAAAAATATTATTAACAATTATTGTCAGTAGTATTTTTATTGGTAGCATTATAATAAAACTGTGAAAGTGGCAGCGTGGCTTTGTCCTACATGCTGGTCAGACAGTGACTAGAATCACTTGGAAGTGTGGGGAGAGATTTCCAGAGCTGCTAAATCTCCCTCAACTGTGTTTTCCAAAATCACACCACGGCAGTTGGTCAACAGAGGACGGTTCTGTTCGCCGACGGCAGGCGCGTTCATCGCCACGGAGACAGGCATTAAAGACACGCCGGCCAAGCGCACATTTGGAACGGGGCGCTTGTAGCCCGGTCTCCATGGTGATTGTTTTAGTGCTCGTGTGAACTACCCTCTCTGCGATTCCCCGTTCTCCTGTTCTCTGTTCTGTGATCTTTTCATAATTCGCTAATTCAGATTTATCATCTTTCTCAGGTCGTTTTTCTTTTGTGACGTGATTTAAGACAAGCAAACACTTGAGCCAGTGTTGATTCCATTATAGGTAGGGCGTGTTTGCTGGAGATTTTGGAGAAGTATGCTTCCTTTAGCTAAAACGCTTATGTGAATTATGATTTTCTCTGTTCTCTGATCCTTTGGTCTTCTCAGAACATTGCACACATGTCCAAGGCTTCTGCGCAAGATTATTTATGTTGTCCAGTCCTCTGAAAGTATGATCTGGCAGTGTCTGCTTCCAAGGTGAGGCAGAAAAAGGTGTCAGAATACTCATTTAGATCTCTGGGTCCATCTGCTGGACAACCACAGAATTGCAGCTCTGGCACTGAGATCCTGAAGATCACTAGTGTGTCGAGGTGTGTGGTGTTTCATGACCTACAAGTGGTGTTTCACAAAGCCTACTAGCTGCTTTAAATGATCCTAAAGAGCTGTGTCCTCCACACTGAGATGAACCGTGTCCTCCACACTGAGATGAATTGTGTCCTCCACACTGAGATGAACCGTGTCCTCCACACTGAGATGAACCGTGTCCTCCACACTGAGATGAGCTGTGTCCTCCACACTGAGATGAACTGTGTCCTCCACACTGAGATGAACTGTGTCCTCCAACCTGAGATGAACTGTGTCCTCCACACTGAGATGAACTGTGTCCTCCACACTGAGATGAACTGTGTCCTCCACACTGAGATGAACTGTGTCCTCCACACTGAGATGAACTGTGTCCTCTACACTGAGATGAACTGTGTCCTCCACACTGAGATGAACTGTGTCCTCCACACTGAGATGAACTGGGAGTCACTGGGAGTCAGGTGGCTGAGCGGTGAGGGAATCGGGCTAGTAATCCGAAGGTTGCCAGTTCGATTCCCGGTCATGCCAACTGACGTTGTGTCCTTGGGCAAGGCACTTCACCCTACTTGCCTCGGGGGAATGTCCCTGTACTTACTGTAAGTCGCTCTGGATAAGAGCGTCTGCTAAATGACTAAATGTAAATGTAAATGAAACTGTGTCCTCCACACTGAGATGAACTGTGGGGATATAAGCTTTGTTTAAACGATGTTCTGGAAGTTACACTGTCTCTCACATACACACACACAAGAGTCAACTAAGAGACAGCACCCCTCTCATACACACACACAGACACACACACAGACGTCTCCCTCCGAGAAGAAGAGAAGACGCCAGGAGTAATGTGAGGCATGTGTGTCAGAGGCAGTCTAAACACTCGCTATGTCAGGCCCGCATGGATCCCATTCTGGCAGTACTACTGTGATCTGAGTGTGTCCTCCTCACTGTGTGTATTACAGTGTGTGTGTGTGTGTGTGTGTGTGTGTCTACTTTGGAGCAAGACTTAGTTCTTAACACACACACTCTGCGGACAGGGAAACACTGACGTTTTCCTGGCCACACAGGAGAACTGCTGACCACTGTCTGCTGGGTAGTCTGGACTCACACACGACTCTCCTGCTTAACAGCTGACCCCATGTCAGCTCATCTAAACCGAGTTCCACGAAGACTAACAAACAAGGCTGCTCTAGAATCAGTCACCTCACTCAGAATTGCAGAGCACACATGAAACCACAGGCGGTACACTGACTGAGAGACTTGGAAATACTCCCAAGCCCTTGTTAGTGTAGTGGTGTATCGCCGCGGGCCTCCAGGACTGATGCATTGTGGGTGTGATTCTACGGCCGGGGTTCATGGAGTTGATCCTAACACAAGCGCCTACCCCCCCAACCTGAAGCTACCCGTGATGATGAATCACATCAGTTTGCAATCATTTCATTCACCGATATCTCTCACAGATGGGAAGACACGCACTCACAAGACCAAGAACAGAGAAGTCTCAAATTTACCGAATCATGTTAGCCGGACAAACGGTGATTTATCAAGACACTTCCAAAAGCGGGTGAACGGCTGAAAGTGTCTCCATATGTCGAGAGCAACAGAACGAACTCAGACAGCTGGACACCTCAGTCCTCCGACACGCGCGCGTGTACATAAAATACGTACGTCAGAAAGAAAATGAATGTTAAAACCTCAAGCGGCCCGTGCGTAAACATCCTTTCATGACATGCTACAACGTTTACTCCACAACGTCCTGACTTTGTTTCACCGATGTAAAAAAGCATATTCGGTGCGAAAGTCTTAATTAAAACATGCACTTGTATTTACATACCGCATTCCTCGCTAAGTCACAGGTGGAGGAGTAATCCGTCTGCTTGTTTGACATGCTCAAATGGTTGTGGTGAAATCGCCGCTGACGATCATCAGACTGGGTTAAAGATAAAGAGTTAGGGTTATTTTAGCAGAGACATTCAGAAAGTAAACACTGAAACTGTTAGTTGGTCTCAATACGTTTTGGTGGGTAAACTAATCAGGGGCCACATCAACAATCATGCTGTGAGTGCGGGAGTAGCTGACAAAAGCATTTGTCAGATAGGCCTACTTTGTCAGAGTTAATGCAAACAGAGAGCATATTGTAGCCATTGCACTCTTAAACCTACACTGAGATTGTGCGGCTTCGCGCTATCAGCAGGTGTGTGTTTCTGCAGGACCCAGCAGAAACAGCGTAAGGTAACAGTTTAGCACATCAGGCAACCTATTCTCAGCACGTGAACTTTGACCCTTAGCTAAATCGCAGCCAGGACAGGTTGCGATCCATCTTGGAAGTCCATTTTTCACCCCCATGAGGTCCAACATTTCTTCTTTGTATTCAGTAGTTTCCCCCCATTTTCCTTCACATCATCACAGGACTGAAACAGGAAATGCAGATCCATCATGGCCGTGGCAGGGCAACCTTCAGACCGCCTGCTGTTTGCAATCCGTCATCATCCTCCTCGTCACCATCATCATTAACACAGAGCTCGATCGGATATACATGTTGGAACGCTTTTGACTAGTTTCCTCTCGTTCAGTCTCCCATGAACGAGTCCACACAGAACTGGAACACAGACCTGTCATCGCTAGAAGTCACATGTCCTTGGTCGTCCTCACAGCACTTGGAGGCTCGAGGTGAAACCGACCAGCTTAGACTGCAAGATGGGTCAGTAATGTGATAAGCTACAATAAATCTGGTGATCACAGGGTGACACCAGGCGAGTTTTCTCAACAGAGGTCAAAGGTTAAACTGTTTTAGACTGCGTGACATTGAGTGACCAAGGTCGATTCGATTCGCCAATAACACGTCAGCATTTTATATCAGCAGTTTATACAGTTTTTCTAAGACATAATGAAACATTTATGTGATGTTAGTTTGATTTCAAGCCTTCGCAGTGTCAACTTCACGTTTCACTTTTCCTCATAGTTTAGCTCAAGATGTCAACACAGACTATATCCAATGATCTCAGATCAGATTTCCCCCTTCCCTTCCTAATCTAAACATTCAAGCATAATCTGATCCAGGACCAGCTCTTGCAGGTCAACGTGAGCTCAGTCTCTGAACAGGACATCTGGCGTGTCTTATTGTTTTCTGGTCGTCCACATGGCAGTCCGCACAGTCGCACGACTACACTGATGTTATTCTGGATTGATGTTTGCCCGAGGGGCCGAGGCTGACACACTGACGACCAGACGACCAGTTATCTACCACCACCCTTTGATCTGGGAGAGAAATCTGTCAAACACATTTACGGCCGTAGCTAATGTGTTCATCCCAGCAGGTTGAGTGGCGCTGGTTTTAGGGCAATGGTATTAGGAGGTTCTGTAGGTGCAGTTCTGGTCAAGTCCGGATCCAGATCCTGGCCCTGGAGAGATGTTTTATTTTTACTGTGGATATAGGAAACCTTCCTTGAAACCTCTACTTATAAAAGAGAGTCAGCTGGCTGAGCGGTGAGGGAATCGGGCTAGTAATCCGAAGGTTGCCAGTTCGATTCCCGGTCATGCAAACTGATGTTGTGTCCTTGGGCAAGGCACTTCGCCCTACTTGCCTCGGGGGAATGTCCCCGTATTTACTGTAAGTCGCTCTGGATAAGAGCGTCTGCTAAATGACTAAATGTAAATGTAATGTAAATGTAAAACATCATGCATTTGTTCAGCTTTTGTGACAGACAGTTCTACAAAGCCCTAATATATTCCAACACCTTGAGACCCAGGCTGGGTTTAAACCTGATTCAGTCCAAATACATTTTCAGACGTGTGACTTCAAGGTCATGACAGAATCTACATTTGCACACACATGTATCATCTTAAACACGCTTCCAGTCCTCCACTGTACGTCAACGCTTCTCCTGGTATCCTGACCGCCTCCAGCCTCACACACTGAGCACAGGTGTGCTCTCA